>NC_056525.1:251243949-251400302 GCF_019175285.1 Sceloporus undulatus | reverse complement strand
CGCTATGACTTTGGAATAGCGCCGGTATATAAATAAAACCAATTATTATTAATTAATTATTGATTTAACCAGGTGTCCCAGGTATTTTGAAGAGAGGTTGGATGGAATGGTGGAATCATGGAGTTGCAGGAGCTGGGCATGTCCAGCTTGCTGACGGAAGGCTGGCATTTTAAAGGCCTCAAAGTCTGCCCCGGAGTAAAGGAGGCAGGTCTGTTCCCAGGCTTTGGCTTCCTGCAAGATCCGCACACTCGAGGGAAAGCCGAACCAAGGTGCGTATGCTCCACGATCCGAAGAGGAACATACTAAACCATACAGAAGAAACAGAAAGGTGATGGAGCAACACACATAGAAGAGCGACAGAAAAAGAGATGGCGGGAATTCCAGAAGAAAAGCACATGTGCTTTGTAAACTCTAGCAAGGCCTTTGACTCAAAGGCTAGGGAAAGCTTAGAGAGATGGGGAACGCATCTGACCGTCCTGGAGAGGAGTCCAACTACTGCCAGGGCAAACCTGCCCCTCCTTCAGCACTGGCCCAGAAATGACCTTCCCCAGAAGAAGCCCATTGCCTCTGATGAGTCTGGCCTGAAAATGCCAGCAGAGACACCCTGATCCCTTTGTCAGCAATTGCCCTAGGACCCAAAGTGAAACATGGCAATCTCAGGTGCCTCCACCAACAGCCCTTCCCTGGAGCCAAGGAACAGGACTCTTTCCACTCACTGATTTCTGAGAATCGGAACCCACAACAGATCCTAACAGATCGGAGAACTGGGCCAAGACTAACAAAATGAATTTCAGCACAGAGAAATGTAAGGCAGTGTGCTTAGGGCGGGGAAATGAAATGCACAGATAGAGGATCACGGGAGACACTTGGCTTAAGGAGGCCCTTTACGTGTGATGGGGTCTGGGAGTCCATCCAAGTAGCCACAAACTCGAACATGAGTCAACAGTGCGATGTGGCAACTAAAAAGGCCAATGCAATCCTAGGCTGCATCAATAGAAGTATAGTCCCAGATCCAGGAAGTCATATGGCGCAGTGGTTCAATGCCGTGTACTCAGCCATTCACTCAAAACCATAAGGTTGCGAGTTCAAGACCAGCAAAAGGGCCCAAGCTGCGACTCAGGCTTGCATCCTTCCGAGGAGGGAGCTAAAATGAGGACCCAGACTGTTGTGGGCAAATTAGCTTACTAATTGACCAATCCACCTAACAGCTGCCTTGTCTGCCCACATTTTACCAGCTCCTCAGCGGAATGTCATGGGGGCCTTGCAGAAGGCCTTACTGAAATCAAGACACGCTTGATGAATGCACATATAACGAAGAATCATATGAAGACGAACCCCTTCCACTTTGGGAGAAGTGGAAGTGGCAAGAAACTGGCAAGAACAATCACCAGGAGCAGGCGATATCCCCACTGAACTGCTCCAGGCCACACAAACAGAATCACATCCAGCGCTAACCAAAATATGCCAACAGATATGGAAAACAAAACAGTGGCCGAAATTGGAAACGGTCCATATAAACCCCATCTGCGCAGCGACACCAAAAGACGGCAGCAGTTATAAAACCACAGCCTTAATGTCAAAAGTATGCCCCAAAGTCTTCAGAAGAGAATGCAGTGGTCTATGGAGAGAGAGAGAAGAGAGAGAGAGAGAGAGAGAAGCAGGCTGAGGAAAGGAAGGGGCAACCGGGGACCAGGTTCAAATCCTAGGGCGGCTGAGGGGCCGCCAAAGGATTCCTCAAGGGAACCGGCAGGCGCTTTATAGGCCTTTGCCTGCATAGCTGAGGAAAAGCTTAAGAAATGGGGTTGGGTGGTTTGTTTTGGGCTCTGTGAATGCCATGTTCTAGAAGGCATTCCTGATGTTTGCCAGGATTCTCTGAAGATGCCAAAGCCACAGATGCTTGCTTGCAAACCGTCAGGAGGAAAAACTCTCCTAGAACATGGCATTCACAGAGACCCCCTGAAAAACCCACCAAAAACGAAAGCCTTCGACTCCACTTAAAGAATGGCTGTCCCGGAGGGGAGTCCGAACTACGGCCAGAGAAGGAATTACCTTCCGCAGAGAAGTCCATTGTCTCTGGCAGGTCAATATGGGGTTGGCCTGGCCTGGCAATGAATGGCAGTTTGACCTCTCGGGCCTTTCTGGACCAATGCCCACCTGCCTCCATGAGACAAGCCAGCGTGACACACACAATCATGGCCCACGACCTCACAATCGTGCCTGGCCTCTAGCAGTGCACTGGCCACCGCAGTGCGCTCTGGGCCCAGGAAGGAGAGGACTATAGGCAGCAAGTGCCAAAAGGCCTGGAGGAAGCCTTGGTTCAAGGACAGTGTCTTGATGGCAGAAGTGCTCTTGGAAGACTGATCCAGAGGGGCCTGCCCAGACCTTCCCCTGAGGCTTATGGCCTGCAGGGTTGTTATGTGCCTCCTTCGGGAGAAAAGCCTGCCTGATCTTGTGGGGTCCTCTCGACTTGGAAGGCACTGATCCTGAGGAAGGGATCAACAGGCTCACAGCCTGGAAGCCAAGGCAAGGGACAGACCAAAAACAAAAGCGTTCAGCTTTCATCCCTTTATTGCTCTATTGGGAAGAGCATTTGCAAACTCTACAGCTTGGGCATTATTGGTTTGCAAATCTACTCCGTTAGCGCATTTCACGCAACGTTGTAGGGAAGGGCCAGGCCATTTCTTTCTTTCTGCCCCGAAGGAATGCAGAGGGTCCTAGAGGAGGAAGGGGCCCCTGAAGGCAAAGGCAGCCCGATCCCCTTTCTTCTTCTGCCCCGAAGGAAGGCAGAGGGTCCTAGAGGAGGAAGGGGCCCCTGAGACAAGGCAGCCCGGTCCCTTTCTTCTTCTTGCCCCGAAGGAATGCAGAGGGTCTAGAGGAGGAAGGGGCCCCTGAAGGCAAAGGCAAGCCCGTCCCTTTCTTCTTCTGCCCCGAAGGAATGCAGAGGGTCCTAGAGGAGGAAGGGGCCCCTGAAGGCAAAGGCAGCCCGGTCCCCTTTCTTCTTCTGCCCCGAAGGAATGCAGAGGGTCCTAAGGAGGAAGGGCCCCTGAAGGCAAAGGCAGCCCGGTCCCTTTCTTCTTCTGCCCCGAGGATGCAGAGGCTCCTAGAGGAGGAAGGGCCCCTGAAGGCAAGCAGCCCGGTCCCTTTCTTCTTCTGCCCCGAAGGAATGCGAGGGTCCTGGAGAGGGAAGGGGCCCTGAAGGCAAAGGCAGCCCGGTCCCCTTTCTTCTTCTGCCCCGAAGGAATGCACGAGGGTCCTAGAGGAGGAAAGGGGCCCCTGAAGGCAAGGCAGCCCGGTCCCCTTTCTTCTTCTGCCCCGAAGGAATGCAGAGGGTCCTGAGGAGGAAGGGCCCCTGAAGGCAAAGGCAGCCCGGTCCCTTTCTTCTTCTCGCCCGAAGGAGGCAGAGGGTCCTCGAGAGGAAGGGGCCCCTGAAGGCAAAGGCAGCCCGGTCCCCTTTCTTCTTCTGCCCCGAAGGATGCAGAGGGTCCTAGAGGAGGAAGGGCCCCTGAAGCAAGGCAGCCCGGTCCCTTTCTTCTTCTGCCCCGAAGGAATGCAGAGGTCCTAGAGGAGGAAGGGCCCCTGAAGGCAAAGGCAGCCCGGTCCCTTTCTTCTTCTGCCCCGAAGGAATGCAGAGGGTCCTAGAGGAGGAAGGGGCCCCTGAAGCAAAGGCAGCCCGGTCCCCTTTCTTCTTCTTGCCCCGAAGGAATGCAGAGGTCCTAGAGGAGGAAGGGCCCTGAAGGCAAAGGCAGCCCGGTCCCCTTTCTTCTTCTGCCCCGAAGGAATGCAGGGTCCTAGAGGAGGAAGGGGCCCCTGAAGGCAAAGGCAGCCCGGTCCCTTTCTTCTTCTGCCCCGAGGAATGCAGAGGGTCCTAGAGGAGGAAGGGGCCCCTGAAGGCAAAGGCAAGCCCGGTCCCTTTTTCTTCTGCCCCGAAGGAATGCAGAGGCTCCTAGAGGAGGAAGGGGCCCTGAAGGCAAAGGCAGAGCCCGGTCCCTTTCTTCTTCTGCCCCGAAGGAATGCGAGGCTCCTAGAGGAGGAAGGGGCCCCTGAAGGCAAAGGCAGCCCGGTCCCCTTTTTCTTTCCCTCGCGATGCAGAGGCTCCAGAGGAGGAAGGGGCCCCTGAGGCAAAGGCAGCCCGTCCCTTCTTCTCTGCCCCCGAAGGAATGCAGAGGCTCCTAGAGGAGGAAGGGGCCCCTGAAGGCAAAGGCAGCCCGGTCCCTTTCTTCTTCTGCCCCGAAGGAATGCAGAGGTCCTAGAGGAGGAAGGGGCCCCTGAAGGCAAAGGCAGGACCGGTCCCCTTTCTTCTTCTGCCCCGAAGGAATGCAGAGGGTCCTCAGAGGAGGAAGGGGCCCCTGAAGGCAAAGGCAGCCCGGTCCCTTTCTTCTCTGCCCCGAGGAATGCAGAGGGTCCTAGAGGAGGAAGGGGCCCCTGAAGGCAAAGGCAGCCCGGTCCCTTTCTTCTTCTGCCCCGAAGGAATGCAGAGGGTCCTAGAGGAGGAAGGGGCCCCTGAAGGCAAGAGGCAGCGCCGGTCCCTTTCTTCTTCTGCCCCGAAGGAATGCAGAGGTCCTAGAGGAGGAAGGGGCCCCTGAAGGCAAAGGCAGCCCGGTCCCCTTTCTTCTTCTGCCCGAAGGAATGCAGAAGGCTCCTAGAGGAGGAAGGGGCCCCTGAAGGCAAAGGCAGCCCGGTCCCCTTTCTTCTTCTGCCCCGAAGGAATGCAGAGGCTCCTAGAGGAGGAAGGGGCCCTGAAGGCAAAAGGCAGCCCGGTTCCCCTTTCTTCTTCTGCCCCGAAGGAATGCAGAGGCTCCTAGAGGAGGAAGGGGCCCCTGAAGGCAAAGGCAGCCCGGTCCCTTTCTTCTTCTGCCCCGAAGGAATGCAGAGGGTCCTAGAGGAGGAAGGGGCCCCTGAAGGCAAAGGCAGCCCGGTCCCTTTCTTCTTCTGCCCGACAGGAAGGCAGAGGTCCTAGAGGAGGAAGGGGCCCCTGATAGGCAAAGGCAGCCCCGGTCCCTTTCTTTTCTTCTGCCCCGAAAGAAGCAGAGGTCCTAGAGGAGGAAGGGCCCCTGAAGGCAAAGGCAAGCCCGGTCCCTTTCTTTCTTCTGCCCCGAAGGAATGCAGAGGGTCCTAGAGGAGGAAGGGCCCCTGAAGGCAAAGGCAGCCCGGTCCCTTTCTTCTTCTGCCCCGAAGGAATGCAGAGGGTCCTAGAGGAGGAAGGGGCCCCTGAAGGCAAAGGCAGCCCGGTCCCCTTTCTCTCTTCTGCCCCGAAGGAATGCAGAGGGTCCTAGAGGAGGAAGGGGCCCCTGAAGGCAAAGGCAAAGCCCGGTCCCCTTTCTTCTTCTGTCCCGAAGGATGCAGCGGGTCCTAGAGAGGAAGGGCCCCTGAAGGCAAAGGCAGCCCGGTCCCTTTCTTCTTCTGCCCCGAAGGAATGCAGAGGGTCCTAGAGGAGGAAGGCCCCTGAAGGCAAGGCAGCCCGGTCCCTTTCTTCTTCTGCCCCGAAGGAATGCAGAGGGTCCTGAGGAGGAAGGGGCCCCTGAAGGCAAAGCAGCCCGGTCCCCTTTCTTCTTCTGCCCCGAAGGAATGCAGAGGCTCCTAGAGGGGAAGGGGCCCCTGAAGGCAAAGGCAGACGGTCCCTTTCTTCTTCTGCCCGAAGGATGCAGAGGGCTCCTAGAGGAGGAAGGGGCCCCTGAAGGCAAAGGCAGCCCGGTCCCCTTTCTTCTTCTGCCCCGAAGGAATGCAGAGGCTCCTAGAGGAGGAAGGGGCCCTGAAGGCAAAGGCAGCCCGTGCCCTTTCTTCTTCTGCCCCGAAGGAATGCAGGGGTCCTAGAGGAGGAAGGGCCCCTGAAGGCAAAGGCAGCCCGGTCCCTTCTTCTCTGCCCCGAAGGAATGCAGAGGCTCCTAGAGGAGGAAGGGCCCTGAAGGCAAAGGCAGCCCGGTCCCCTTTCTTCTTCTGCCCCGAAGGAATGCAGAGGGTCCTAGAGGAGGAAGGGGCCCCTGAAGGCAAAGGCAGCCCGGTCCCCTTTCTTCTTCTGCCCCGAAGAATGCAGGGGTCCTAGAGGAGGAAGGGGCCCTGAAGGCAAAGGCAGCCCGTTCCTTTCTTCTTCTGCCCCGAAGGAATGCAGAGGTCCTAGAGGAGGAAGGGGCCCCTGAAGGCAAAAGGCAGCCCGGTCCCCCTTTCTTCTTCTGCCCCGAAGGAATGCAGAGGGTCCTAGAGGAGGAAGGGGCCCCTGAAGGCAAAGGCAGCCGGTCCCCTTTCTTCTTCTGCCCCGAAGGAATGCAGAGGGTCCTAGAGGAGGAGGGGCCCCTGAAGGCAAAGGCAGCCCGGTCCCCTTTCTTCTTCTGCCCGCAGGAATGCAGAGGGTCCTAGAGGAGGAAGGGGCCCCTGAGGAAAGGCAGCCCGGTCCCTTTCTTCTTCTGCCCCGCAAGGAATGCAGAGGGTCCTAGAGAGGAGGGGCCCCTGAAGGCAAGGCAGAGCCGGTCCCCTTTCTTCTTCTGCCCCGAAGGAATGCAGAGGCTCCTAGAGGAGGAAGGGGCCCCTGAAGGCAAAGGCAGCCCGGTCCCTTTCTTCTTCTGCCCCGAAGGAATGAGCAGGGTCCTAGAGGAGGAAGGGGCCACTGAAGGCAAAGGCAGCCCGGTCCCTTTCTTCTTCTTGCCCCCGAAGGAATGCAGAGGCTCCTCGAGGAGGAAGTGGGCCCCTGAAGGCAAAGGACAGCCCTCGGTCCCTTTCTTCTTCTGCCCCGAAGGAATGCAGAGGCTCCTGAGGAGGAAGGGGCCCCTGAAGGCAAAGGCAGCCCGGTTCCCTTCTTCTTCTGCCCCGAAGGAATGCAGAGGTCCTTAGGAGGAGGAAGGCCCCTGATGAAGCAAAGGCAGGCCCGGTCCCCTTTCTTCTTCTGCCCCGAAGGAATGCAGGGAGGCTCCTAGAGGAGGAAGGGGCCCCTGAAGGCAAAGGCAGCCGGTCCTTTCTTCTTCTGCCCCGAAGGAATGCAGAAGGCTCCTAGAGGAGGAAGGGGCCCCTGAAGGCAAAGGCGAACAGCCCGGTCCCTTTCTTCCTTCTGCCCCGAAGGAATGCGGAGGGGCCCTAGAGGAGGAGGGGCCCTGAAGGCAAAGCAGACGGTCCTTCTTCTTCTGCCCCGAAGGAATGCAGAGGGTCTAGAGGAGGAAGGGGCCCCTGAAGGCAAAGGCAAGCCCGGTCCCCTTTCTTCTTCTGCCCCGAAGGAATGCAGAGGCTTCCTAGAGGAGGAAGGGGCCCCTGAGGCAAAGGCAGCCCGGTCCCCTTCCTAGAGGGGAAGGGGACCGCGAAGGCAAAGGCAAAGCCCGGTCCGACCTTTCGTCGTTTCTTCTGCCCCCCGAAGGAATGCAGAGGGTCTAGAGGAGGAACGGTGCACCCTTGAAGGCCCAAGGCAGCCCGGTCCAGCTTTCTTCTTCTTCTGCCCCGCGAAGGCAATCGAAGAGGCTCCTTAAGCAGAGAAAGGGCCCTGAAGGCAAAGGCAGCCCGGTCAGCTTTCTTCTTCTGCCCCGAAGAATGCCAGAGGCGTCCTAGAGGGAGGAAGGGCGCGCACCTGAATGCGCAAAGGAACCCCCTGGTCCCGTTTCTTTCTTCTGGCCACCCGAAGGAATGCAGAGGGTCCTGAGAGAGGAGGAATGGGCCCCTGAAGGCAAAAAGGCAGCCCGGTCCCTTTCTTCTTTACCGGCGCCAGAAGGAATGCAGAAGTGTCGCCTAGAGGGAGGAAGGGGCCCCTGAAAGGCAAAGGCAGCCCGGTCCCTTTCTTCTTCTTTGCTTCTGCCCCGAAGGAATGGGCAGCAGTGCTGTCCCTTTAGAGGAGGAAGGGCGCCCTGAAGGCAAAGGGCAGCCCGGTCTCCTTCTTTCTTCTGGCCCCCGAATGGAATGCCCAGAGGTCCTTGTCCTAGAGGAGGAAGGGGCCCCCCTGAAGCAACTGCAGCCCTTTCTTCTTCTGCCCCGAAGGAATGCAGAGGGTCCTAGAGGAGGAAGGGGCCCCTGAAGGCAAAGGCAGCCCGGTCCCTTTCTTCTTCTGCCCCGGAGGAATGCAGAGGCTCCTAGAGAGATAAAGGAGCGGAGGGCGGCGCTGGACCTTCCGCCCGAGGCCTCTCTGGGGAGGCAGCCGTGGACACAGGGAGCCGCCCAGGCTTCGGCATTTCCAGGGGCGCTTGGTGACATTGTTCTTAAGGGCGATGTAATGGCGGCACTCTTCCGAGAGGAAGCCTCATTTGCTCCGCAGGGGGATGCTCGGCCTTCCCCCTTCAGTCACTCTCATTTGAGGGCCTTCCGAGGTCGGAGCAGGAAAACGGTCCCTCTCGTCCTCCTCAGGGCCAAGCTTTGCGTGTTTGCCCCGCCCACGCGTCCCCTGCTAGCCAATGGGAGAGCGGGCCTGGCCGCTAGGCGCCCAACATGCCAAAGCTGGGCCAATCGAAGCACCAAGGAGGCGGGAATAGCCGTGTCACTTGTTGCCGGGTAGGTTTGGGGGAGGCTGGCGGCGGTCACGTGTCCGGCGGAGAGGCGGAGGCCCCGTCTTCCTCCCGCGCTTTTTCCTTCTGGCGCGTGACGGAGGCGAGGAGGAGGCGCCGTGCGGAGGGAGACGGCGGAGGGGTAAGAAGAACGAGGCCACGCCCCCTTTCCGTCAGTTGGCGGAATCTGAGGCCACTGACAGACGGAAGGCCGGAGCCGAGAGAGAGTTAGCGAGAGATTGGTCGCGCGAGCGAGCAGGGCCTCCTTTCCTTTCCCTTTCCTCTCCTGTGGCGCGGATGGATCCTGCGCTGTGGGAGTGATTGGACTGGCCCCAGTTTAAAAGCGCCTGAAGCGGCCGTTAGCCGCGTGTTTCTCCTCGTGAGGCGCGGCGTCGTGGTCTTGTTGGGCGTTGGAGGGAGGGTTTTCTCTCTTCCGCGCGGCGGTCAGTTCGGAAGGAGTAAGGCCGCTTTCCCTGCGGGCTTTTCCCGTCTTCTCAGGAGGCGAAGGGGCTTTGCCTGGCGAGGAGGGCAGGGTCTCTCCTTCGCTCCCCGGCCTCTGCCGGCCCTGGCTTGCGGGCCAGGCTTTCGAGTGGCCTGCCTGCCTGCCTGCCTGCTCCCGTCCCGAGCGACTGGCTCCTCGGCCGGCGCTCCCTCCAGCTGAGGACGGGGCCCTCCTCCTCCCCTTCCTTCCCTTTCCCTGCCTGGGGCCAGCGCCAGGGGCCCCGGGGTCGCAGTCCGGCGGGCGGGCGGGCGGGCGGAGGAGGCTTCCCGGGCTCCCTCCCACCGGCCGGCCGGCCTCCTCTCCCCTTGGGCAAGCGGCCCCTGGTCTCTCCGTCCCCAGCGCCGCCGGCCTGAGCTCCCGGGGCCAAGCTTCCCCTTTCAGGGGTTTCCGATCGTCGTCGGTCTGCTGCCAAGCCTTTCCCCGGACTCTCTCTCAGGAGACCGATTCTGGCGCTCTTCTCCCGGAGCCTTCTCCAGCAGCGCCCTCTTAGCCCTGGCGCCGCCCGCCCCACCAACCCCCCCCCCCCCCACGGCAGCCCAGGCTTGTAGCCGGGCAAGTGGCCCTCTTCCCTCGCCTTGGGTCTAAGAGGAAGAGCCCTTGAGCTGAAACGTTGGCCTGAATGAATGGAAGGGATCCTTGGAGGAGCCACATGGCCATTGTGCATCAAGAGAGAGCCGTCTCCAATTCCTTCCAGCCAGGGGCCGCTTTGGGGAGAATGGGCTCCTGGGGTGGTTCTGTAGGGCTCTGCTGCCCTTGCCCTTCTTCTCCAGCTCCAGCCTCATTCTGCCAGAGCCCAAGCCCAGCCAGCCTCTCAGCCCCCAAAGAAAGGAAACAGCATAGGTTTGGTCTTCAGAAAGCAGCGCCGCCAGGTGCTCTCTCTTGCCTGATCCACCGCCACCTTTCAGGCCTTAGAAAGGGAGATCCCTCTGGTGCTATCTCCCTGGTCATAATAACCTCCGTAATGGCTCAGGATCCACCCGCATCCTCTTAGCATCTTCTGGAAGGGTTTGGCCCAGTCCAGCAGCTGCAATAGAGGTAGCAGCGCAAGGTGGTTTTAGTCTATTGAATGCTGGGTAGTTTTTATCTCGGGTGTAGTAGATGTCGAAATAGGAATTCCCACCTCTTCCGTTTTGGGGACCGAGGTGGGCTACAACGATAAAGCAATCCTTGCTCTCGGTTTAACATTAAACAATAACACCTGGTTAAAATAGATGTAAGACTACATCAAAAGTCTTGCACAATGGGCGGGTGAGGAGGGTGGGTTGAATGGCTTCTGGCCGTGGTCAGTCTGGGAAGGCCTGCCGGAAGAAGACGTACTACTGTCCTTAGGGGGCTTGCCTTGTCATTGCAGTTGGAGAGCCATGTCTGGAAGAGCCAGAGCCAGAGCCAGGGGCAGAGCCCGGGCCCAGCAGGCCACTGCAGCGCCCAGCGTTGGAGCAGCCACTGTAAGTGCTCAGAGCTTTGGCTTCGGAAGAAGTGGTTTCTCTTGCTAACAACTGTCAGGTCGACTTTGACTTATGGCGACGCTATGAATGAGAGATGCCCTGCTCAGGTCTCACAGACTCAGGGCAACCTATCCCTTCCCTCTCCCTTCCTGGGCCATGCACCAGCTCCTTCCCACCCATGGCCTTTGCAGTGTGCGCAAAGCACTTCCTGTTCGCCCCACTTCAGAAACGGAGGCAGGTGCCCAAGCAAGCCAGCGGCTCAGCAGAAGCCCCCACCTGTGGCCCTGTGCATTCTTAGCAAGGCAGGCCAAACACCAAGACAAGCCTCTGGATGGTGCAGCCAGACAGTCAGTGCTGGCCCCAGGACAGAGGTCCAGCCTCTCCTCTGTCCTGAGATGTACACAACCAGCGCCTGGAAGCTCTGCCCTCAGCCATGTCAGGGGCTCAGCAGAGTCCCCTCGCCTGACTATGTCTGCTGCAGGGAGACAAACAAAAATGCCCGCAGAAGCCTCTAAGCACTGCTGTCAAGCAACACCGATCCCCACAGTGCAAGCGCACCACTTTCTCTCTCATCAGGGACTAGGTACTCAGTGCCCTGGATCCTGTGTGAGTCTTCCTTTTGTGTCCCAGTCTCAAGTCCCCCGTGCGGCGCTTGCCTTAATAACCCATCCAACCCTGTAGCCGTGAGGTCATTGTCACCAATCTCCTTTGCATCTAGGTTCAGCCAGCCGGCCACGGAACCACCAGGCCTGAGCCGCCTCAGTCAGAGTCGATGGGAGAGGGGTTGCTGATCGGGCGTGGGCGCCAGCGGGGAGGACCTGTTGCACCGTCACACGGTAAGATGGAGCAGTGCCATCCTGGGACGGCCCTGCTCTCTGCACACTGTTTGGAGCTTGGCCTGTAGGTGATTCAGGTGAGTTACATTGGCATTGTCAGAGAAGGAGGAACGCTCCTTGACAAAGTCTCTGCTGTTGAGCTGCATGGCGTGTTTGCTGCCATCGCAGTGGAAGGAACTTTCTTGGTCGTCATGAAGTTAAGGTACACTTTCTCTTTGAATTCATGAGCATACAGTATTCTTGATGACTTTAATATCATCCAAACTGTTAAAACGTAGTACAAGTAGAGCTAGAACTGCGTCCCTATGCGCACGTTTTCCTGCTGAGCGTACTTCGCCACCCTCAGCATTGGCTTGCTGTGGAAATCAGCTTTGAACTCGTAGTAGTGCTCTGAGATACCTGACTTGGAGGGAACTTCAGTGCTGGCCTGCTTCCCTCTCAAGGACAGTAATAGGTTCCTTTTCTTTCTCTTAACAGTCAGCAGCAAGCGCAGGTTATAACTGTTTTCTCTTCAAATTCCAGAACTTGCTATTTCAGCTGGATTTCAAGAAATGACTTTAGGGGAGAGAGGTGGATGCCGCAGAAATTACAATGACCTTGGTGTAAATACTCGCCAGTCGATGGAACATGTCAAAGATGCCAAAATAGGTATGTGATTCTTCTGATGTACATTTTGAATGTGTGCAGATATTTGCACTAATCAATGAAAATCCGTTTCATAGAATCATAGAATCGGAAGGGGCTACAAGGGCCGTTGTCCAACCAATGCCAGGTAGGCACACATAGAATCATAGAATCGTAGAGTTGGAAGAGACCCCAAGAAGGGCCCTGATCCAGTCCAACCCCCTTTTTCTGCCATGCAGGAAATCCAAATCAAAGCATCCCCATTGAGAGATGGCCATCCAGCCTCTGCTTAAAGACCTCCAGAGAAGCAGACGCCACTACACTCCGAGGAAGGAGTGTGTTCCTCTGTCGAACAGCCCTTACTCTCAGGAAGTTCCTCCTAATGTTTAAGTGGAATCTCTTTTCCTGTAGCTTGCATCCATTGTTCTGGGTCCTGTTCTCTGGAGCAGCAGAAAACAAGCTTGCTCCCTCCTCAATATGACATCCCTTCAAGTATTTAAACAGGGCTATCATAGCACCCCTTAACCTTCTCTTTTCCAGGCTAAATATCCCCAGCTCCCTAAGTCGTTCCTTATAGGGCATGGTTTCTAGACCCTTCACCATTTTAGTTGCTCTCCTTTGGACACATGGCTCCAGTTTCTCAATGTCCTTTTTGAATTGTGCTCAGAACTGGACACAATATTCCAGGTGAGGCCTGACCAAAGCAGAATACAGTGGCATTATTACTTCTCTTGATCTAGACACTATACTTCTATTGAAGCAGCCTAAAATCGCATTGGCCTTGTTAGCTGCCGCATCACACTCTTGACTCATGTTCAACTTGTGGTCTCCTTGGACTCCTAGATCCCTTTCACACGGATAAGTCTTTCGTTCAGCCAGGTGTCCCCCATAATCCTATATCTGTGCATTTCATTTCTCCGTGTTGAATTTCATTTTGTTAGCTTTGGCCCAGCTTTCCAGTCTATTCAGATCATTTTGAATCTTGATCCTGTCCTCTGGAGTATTAGCTATTCCTCCTAATTTGGTGTCATCTGCAAATTTGATGAGTATGCCCCCAATTCACACCATGCTCAAAGTGCTCCTGAGAGACAATTGTCCAACCTTTTCTTCAGACTTGCAGAGAAGCAGAATCCATCGTCCTTCAAGGCAGCTCTTCCACATTTGGAACAGCTCTCATGGTCAGAAAGTTCTTCCTCAGGTTTAGGTGACATCGCCTTCCTTTCCCTTTGAATCCCTTGACTCATGTTCTAGTCTCTCAGGCACTTGAAAACAAGCTGGCTCCATCTTCATCATGACATCCCTTCCACTGTTGAACAGTTCTTACTGCCCCAAAGTTCCTCCTAATGTTTAAGTGGAATCTCTTTTCCTGGAGCTTACATCCATTGCTCCTTTGTGTCCTAGTCTCTGGAGCAGCAGAAAGCAAGTTTGCTCCCTCCTCAATATGACATCCCTTCAAATACTTAAACAGGGTTATCATATCACCTCTTAACCTTCTCTTCTCCAGACTAAACATTCCCAGCTCCCTAAGTCTTTCCTCATAAGGTTTCATGGCTTACAGACCCTTCACCATCTTAGTCGCCCTCCTTTGGACACACAGCTCCAGTTTCTCAATGTCCTTTTTCAATTGTGAGACCCAGAACTGGACACAGGATTATTCCAGTTGAGCTCTGACCAAAGCAGAATAGAGAGGCGCTATTCCTTCCCTTGATTGAAACACCATATCCCTATTGATGCATCCTAGAATCGCATTGGCCTTTTTAGCTGCTGCATCACACTCTTGACTCATGTTCAACTTGTGGTCTACTAGAACTCTTAGATCCCCTTCACAGCTATAAGTTTCCTCAAGCCAGGTGTCTCCCATCTTATATCTGTGCATTTCATTTTTAACAGATTAACATGTAAACCACTTCCTCTCATACAAGGGTCACACAGTGTTGTGTATATGTGTGTATATACCCCTCTCTTCCATGCCAGCATTCTCTGAAGATGCCAGCCACAGATGCTGGTGAAATGTCGCAAATGAACTCTTCTGGAACATGGCCACATAACCCAAAAAACTATGGATGCCAGCCATGAAAGCCTTCGACTTCACTTTATCTTGTTTATTTCTCCTGCTCTGAGCATTAGTATAGAGACATGAAATCATAGAATCAGAGTTGGAGGAGGCCCTGAGAGCCATCCAGTCCAATCCCAGCCCAAGTAGCCCTGACAGATGGCCATCCAGCCTCTGCTTTAAAACAGCCTCCAAAGGAGGAGAGCGGAGCACCCTCTAAGGCAGTGGTTCTCAACCTGTGGGTTGCAGCCTTAGGAAGGCTGAGAACCACTGCTCCAAGGCAGCAGTGTCTTCCACAGTTGATGAGCTCTTGCCTTCAAGACATTCTTCCTGAGAAAGTTTGGGTTGGAATCTCCTTTCCTGTAGCTTGAATCCATTGCCCCATCTCCTATTCTCAGGAGCTGCTCCGTCTTCAGTATGACATCCTTTCAAATATCTCTAGTGTGCTTCTCACTTGGGTACCAGATGGCAGTCACTGTCTAGTATTTCTCAAGGAGCGGAAGAAGGCGAAATATTGGCTGCGTTGCTATGTCTAGCAACGAGATGCTTAGGTGGTTGATGACAAAGCTGTTGAAATGCACTAACTAATAGGCATTGGTTGTGTTTCTTCAGGTGTTTCAGGTAACGTAATAAAATTAAGCACAAACCATTTCCGACTGACTTCACGACCTCAGTGGGCCTTGTATCAGTATCACATTGACTACAATCCACAAATGGAGTCACGGCGTCTTCGTTCGGCTTTGCTTTTCCAACATGAGGATATAATTGGAAGGACGCGTGCGTTTGACGGGACCATCTTGTTTCTGCCAAAGAAAATGAAAAACAAGGTATGCTGCCTGTTAAAAAGTTGAGAGTCTAATTCAGCAGAAGAGCAGCCTGCCACATAAAGAGTGACCCCAAAGTGATCAATTTAACTAATCTTGAAGCCTCCTTTTGTCAGCCTGTGAGTAGTCAAAAGGTTAGAACAGGAAAGGCAGGGGAGAGGAGGCAGCCGTTCCTCTTTTGGCTGGAGGAGTTACGGGGGAATGAGGAAGAGAGCCAAGGCAGGGACCCTCAGAGACGCAACAAGCCCCACCGTTCCCAAACTGGGATGTCTTTTCAATCACTCAGTTGCGACGAGAGCCAGGCGGGGCCAAGGCTCGTTGGATAATGTCCAGTGTCTCACTTCCTCTGTGCAGAAGAAGCCCCCGTGGCCAAGGAAAGCGCACTGCCCCAAACACAGAGCATGCTTGCCAGCCCAGCTCTCAGCCTGGGCTCTCAAAACAGCTCTCCCTTTCCTTGTGGCCTCTGGTTGAAGCCACTGTGTGCCTGTGCAGGCAAAGACTGGCTAGAGTCACACCCCAAATCCCCAGGTCAGAAGTCGAGAAGCCAGTCTTCTAGGAGCGCAGTCTTGATCGAGGCTTTGTGTTTCCATGTGGCCTTTAAAGTGTTTCGGGGAGAGTGGCAACAGACGCAAATGACTGACATCTCTGGATATATGTTTATTCGGAGGCATTAGGGATGGCGTTAAAATTTGCCAGTTCATCAAGTGTATAAATGAAACTGCTGCTGCTGCTGCTGCTGTTACCCTTCTTTAGGTTACTGAAGTGGTCAGTCAGACCCGGCAGGGAGAGACTGTGAAGGTTACCATCACCTTAACCAACGAGTTGCCGTCTACTTCACCAACTTGCTTACAGTTTTACAACATTATTTTTAAGAGGTAGGCTTTTGACATACAGATTCCCTGTTAAAGAAATTCTTGCTAATAATGGGCTTGCTTTATGCTGATTCAGAACCACTTTTTCAGACTCTCTTGAATGTTCTCAGTAGATTGCTCTGTGGGTTTGGATGGAGCGATGTGTCCTCCAGGTGAGTTGCTCTTGCTGCTTTCAGGCAGCAGGGAACCATATTTCTCTTTGTTGCTTCTGGTGAAAAGTAGCTCCCTTTTCCGAGAGCCTTTGCTCCTTGTTCCATGATGGAAGCTGGAATGCCTTTCCTCTTTCTGTTGGCAACAGTGCCAAGCACCGATGTGAGGAGGCATTCAGCAATGAGTGGACTGCTCTTTGTTGCCCACTCCCAACTTTCCAGTTGGCACTTGTTAATCGACCACAACATCGAGCTCTACATTTTGGGTCCCCCTGGGCCGCTGCGTAAGTCTAGGAGAAGTCTTTATTTAACAAGGACACAAAGGGAAACTCAACTTCTAATTGGATTCTTTGTGATGCAAAGACCTGCCGTGGTCCAAAAACAGCTGGGAGGGGTCCAAAACAATGGTACTGCCCCTTACGGCGTGGGCTGGGTTTTGTTCTGGGCTAAGAAATACGTTCAAAAAAAGATGTGGGGCTGGCTGCCAGCTGTCGGTCCACCTCCACTGCCTGAGAGGGATGGCCAGAAATTGGCAGCCAATCCTTAACCAAGCCATCACAGCATTTCTCATGCCAGTTTCTTTGGATTCGGTAACCACATGTTATCTAATCAGTCCTACGTTGTTGTTTTTCTTTTTCAGACTGTTGAAAATAATGAATTTGCAGCAAATTGGACGCAATTATTACAATCCAACTGACCCAATCAGTATTCCAAAGCACAGGTAATAAAACAGGGCTGGAACATCAGATTTTAATATGGAGCCGTGGTGGCGCAGTGGCTCAATGGCGGTCCTGCACCCACAAGGTTGTGAGTGTGACCCTAGGCAGGGCTCCAAGGTCCGCTCAGCCTCCCATCCTTCTGGAGGTCGGTTAAATGAGCACCCAGATTGTTGGGGCAGTTGGCTTACAGATTGTAATCTGCTTAGAGAGTGCTAGTTCACGGATAAGTATAGAAACGTACTTGCTTTTGCTATTAAGCAGTCTAATATTGAAGTGTCATGCGTAAAGGTTTCCACACAACTAGTAAATGGCTTTAGCATACGTTAAGAGTTTTCTTAAATCATATACTTAGAATGTCTCTATCCTCTGTGTGTAAAGGTACCTTGCATCTTTGGAGATGCTGATGTGCTGCGTCTCATTGCATCACGCATTGTTGGGTACAACAAAAGCGCAGTGATGACAACTCTAGCAAAGTATTAGTCCCATCAAATACGAGGGAGGAAGCTCCCCTTGAAAGGCTGTGTGACTGGAGATAGAATCAGAGTTGGAAGAGAGCACAAGGGCCTGATCCAGTCCAACCTCCTTCTGCCATGCAGGAACTCTCAATCAAGTTATCTCCATTGACAGATGGCCCTTCAGCCTCTGTTTAAAGACCTCCAAGGAAGGAGACTCCACTAAAATCTCCACTGAGGAAGAGTGTGTTAGAGGAACTTACTCCCAGGAAGTTCCTCCTAATGTTGAGCTGGAATCTCTTTTCCTGGAGCCTGCATCCATTGCTCCATTGGGTCCTATTCTCTGGAGCAGCAGAACACATATTGCTTGAGCCTCAATATGACATGCCTTCAAATATTTAACAGGGCTCTCATATCACCAGATGGTGGGCACAATGATGGAGTGGTGGCATACGCTGTCCCCTTCTTGCGTGGACCAGGAGTGAACGTCCTTCTTTGTTGTCTCTGTGATTCACACACATGGGATCCTCTCTGAAAACTTGTAGGGCTAGATCTCTTGGATGCCGCCGTCCATCTGGCCCTTGAGACTTGAGCCAGGTTTTCCTGTACTGCATCCTCTGCTCCATTTCCCCCGGGGTTGAACACTCTTCTCCTTTTCAAGGAAGACCGAGGCAAATAAAGGGGAAAGAGAGGAAATAGATAAGGAATAAAAAGAAAGGCAAGTCATGACAAGTAAAAATGACATGTTACGTATGTATACCTGGCCCTGTGTGTTGTGCGTTGTGCGTTGCGTGTGGGTTTCTTTTACTTACAGTATTTGTTATTGTTGTATGTATTTTTAATAAATAAAAAAAGAGGGAGGCCAAGAAGGCGCTGAGCAGCTCCCCCTTTTCTCCCTCTTGGTCTTCCTTTTGAAACAGACATGACCTACCTCTCTAGCAGCCTGGGCTCATTCTGCACTTGAGCTTTTCTGGCTCGATCAAGGGGAGGAATAGTGCTTTGTAATACTCTGCTTTGGCCAGGCCCCACCTGCAAGAATGCTGTGTCCAGTTCTGGGCACAACAATTCAAAAAGGAGGTTGGGAAACTGGAGCCCTGGGTCCAGAGGAGGGTGACCAAAAGGCTGAAGGGTCTGGAAACCATGAAGCCCTATGGGGAGAGACTTCGGGGATTGCTGGGAGAAGGCTAAGAGGCGAGATGATTAAATACTTGAAGGGATGCCATCTTGAGAAGGGAGCAAGCTTGTTTTCTGCTGCTCCAGAGAACAGGACCCAGAGCAGTGGATGCAAGAGATGGTTAAGCGGTGATAAGATAAGCCCCGTTTAAGTGTTTTCAAAGGTGTCCTCTTGAGGATGTGCTGCTCCAGAGACTGGCATATGGAGCAATGGGTTCAAACTACAGGAAAAGAGTTTCCCTGAAATCTTAGGAAGAACTTTCCCTCAGAGAATGGCGAGGTCTCCTTCCTTGGAGCTGTTTAAACAGAGGCTGGATGGCCCTCTGTCAGTGGGGTGCCTTGATTGAGAGTTCCTGCATGGCAGAAGAAGAAAGGGGTTGGACTGGGTCCTGTGGTTCTTTGACGTTTCCCCTACATGCGCTAGCTGTTCTTTGAATTCCCCTTTGATGATTCCCCCCCCCCCCCCCAATTTAGCTCAGTTGAAAATGTTTTAGCCATCCATTCTGGTCTCTTTGTACATGTCCCAGGTTTCCTCCTCAATGGAGCTATTGGAAGTTCTGCCTTCAGTACATCACTTTTAAGGAACGTTCCCCCCTTCGTGAACTCTGTTCTCTTTTAGTATAGTATTCCGAAGTTGACCTGCTCAGTTTCCCCAAAGTCTAGGATACAGAAGTAGGAAATAGATTCCAAAGACCTGGACCCTGCTTCATACACAAAGGGGCAAGAGAGGGGGGCCTTTGTCTCCATGGTTCTTCATGCTAACACAGGAAAAGACGAAAGAAGGCAGGCTGCTTTCCTGTAACTCTGGTTCTTTGAGTGGTCATTTGTGAATCCCCTCCAACCCATCATCCGCCTCCCCTCCCTGGCTCTGCTTGGCTTCCTTGCTGGCTGGCTGCTCCGAGGGACATGGGGCTGGAGGGTTGAAAGGGGGACCGTACTGAGCATGTCTGGCATGAGAGGAAGGGCGCTAGGTGTTTCCAAAGATGCTCTGCATAGATGCAAAGAGTCTCAAATGTGTGTGTACACAGATCACCGCTTGAAGAACCAAATCTACAGCCCTATATAAATAAAGCATAATAATAGTAACAATGATAATAGCCACAGTTACTGGTAAGCAACCCACTCTTCCTTAGTGCACACAGTCAAGGTTTTCTGCTCTCTTTACAAGGGGCTTTAAGAGGAGGGTATTGTTGCATTCTGGGACTGTGAGGGCAGGGATTCGCACAGAGCGGGTTTTGTGCGGCCAGCACCAGAATAAGCGGGGAAAGTCTGGCATCCTTAGGAAGCAGGCAGCGCTCCGTCAGCAGCCATCTTGCCTCCTCATCAGTTCTTTCTCTGCCTGTATGCAGAGCAGAGGTCTGTTCTCCCTCCTTTTGTTTGTCGTTGTTGTTGTTCTCGTGTTGGCCTTCTCTTTGGAAGACAGAGTTCTTTATTTTTGTGCTGTTTTCTTCTTCATCCCTTTCCTGGACTACTCATCATTGGCCCTCCAGCCTCCTTTTCGGTTCTGCTTCCATCGCTTTTCTCTACCTGCTCCGATGGCTTCTAAAGGAATGAAAACACGCTTCCCGTTCCTCCTCCCGGTGCTCTGGTTGTACAAGGGGGGGGGGGCTGGGGAAAGCCCCTCCAGCAGTTGAGCGGCAGGCTTTGGGCCGAGAGCGCAAGGCCTCCTGTCGCAGAGAGCGCATGGCCTTTTTGGAGGGGGCAGAGCGGGTGGATGGTGGAGCAAGCAAACCCATTGCTTCTTTCCCAGAAGGCTGCCTCTGCGCTGCCACCTGGGACACTGCTTCGGACTTCATTTGGCATTAACAGACGGTCCTCTATGTTGGCGGGCTTCCAATCTGCAAATGTTACCACTTCCTGTATTATTCAGTGGCAGCGATGTGGATGCACACAGGCGCATACACATTCACATTGCTGCCATTGATAATGCAGTCTGCAACCGTCCATGGTTTTTAGTTGCCCGCGTTGGGGCCTGGCACCAAACCCCTGCTGCTTGGAGGGCCCACTGCAGAAGACTGGCCAATGCTCTCTTTGGGCAGAGTATGCTTTGGCAGCGAGTGTGGCCACCTTGACCCTTGCAGTTGGACGGGGAGCTCCTAGGTTATTGTTATTATCATTATTACTCGTTGTAATAATAATAATAAAACAAATATATAAGCCTGCCTCTGGCGTACAATCTAAGAAATAATAGGGTAATGCATATAAAATACATAGCAATACAGGAAATGGTTCAATAAAACAGGTAACAAAAAGAACATCAAATAGTAAGCGACAATCACGCAATGCCTGGGAAGGCTTCTCTGAACAGGATGGTCTGCAGCTCCGTTTTGAAGCTGGTTAGAGAAGTGATCAGGGCCTTTGTGTCTCACGGGGGAAGAAGGTTCCAGGAGTGAGGGGCAGCGAGTGAAAAGGGGCGAATCCTGGATGGGGCAGAGAGAATCCTGGGCTGAGACACTCTGCACAGATGCCCCTTCTCACCTGCCCCAGGACGCCAGGCTGTGTACTTGGCATGAATGTGCTCAGGGGGCGGCCGGTTTGGACAGAAGGAAGACGGTCTGTTTCTGGTTTTTCTTGTCCATCTATTGTTCCACTTGACCAAGATGTAAACTGACAAAGCAAAATGGTGGATGCTGCTGGTGCTGGAGCTGGTGCCTGTTCTGAGCAGCAGTAGGGAGATTCTTCCTCTCTTCCAGCCCAGGATGTGCCTTTGTGGTAAGCACCTGATGTGGCCGCCTGGTTCCTCTTGAACAGCACTTGAAAGAGGACTCTTGGATGGGTTCTTTGTTTAACAGGGGAAGTGTGGACCTGTCAGCAGCCTTCGATATCCTTCTGGATATCCTTCTGGAATGCCTGAGGGAATTGGGTATCGGGGGCACTGCTTTGCTGTGGTTCCGGTCCTATCTCTCTGGTAGGTTGCAGATGATGATGCTGGGGGACAAATGCTCCTCTAAGAGAGAGCTGACATCTGGCGTCCCTCAGGGCGCCATTCTGTCCCCCATGCTGTTTAACATTGACAGGAAGCCACTGGGAGAGGTCATCCGGAGACACCCAGATCTATCTCTCTATGTCTCGGAGTGTTTCAGTGACCAAGGAGGGCATCTGCCCCTGAACGACTGCCTGAGGTCAGAAATGGATTGGATGAGGGAAAACAGACTTCAGCTGAATCCAAATACAACGGAGGTACTCCTGATAGGTAACCCCAATCCAGGTACGGAGATAAGTTCTCCAGTTGTAGATGGGGTTACACTTCCCCTGAAAGACTGCATCTGCAGCTTGGAGGGTCTCCTGGATTCATCGCTTCAGCTGTCTTCTCAGATTGACGCGACAGCCAGGAGCGCCTGCTATCGGCTTCGGCTGATGCGCCAGTTGCACCCCTCCCTGGAGCAGCGGGACCTAGAAACGGTTGTAGATGCTCTAGTAACCTCTCGCCTTGACTTCTGCAATGCGCTCTACATGGGGCAACCTTTGTGCCACGTCCGGAAGCTCCAACGGATACAAAACATGGCAGCCAGACTGGTCGCCGGAAAATCCAAGTCCGACCACATGACACCTATTTTAAAGTCTCTACCTTGGCTGCCTATTAGCTTCCGGGCTCAGTACAAGGAGTTGGTTACCACCTACAAAGCCCTACATGGCCTGGGTCCGGTCTCCTTGAAGGAAGGCTGCCTCTTCCCATACAATCCTCCCGTACTCTCCGATCCTCCGGGAAAAAGCCCTTGCGATCTAGGAAGACCAGGCTGGCGGTGAAATTCCCGGAGGGCCTTCTCTGCCTCCGCTCCAAAACCCTGGCATGACCTCCGGAAGAGAGGCTTTTAAAAAGGCGACAAGAACCTTCCTCTTCCGGCAGGCAGGCCTTCCCCGATGGAGAAGGTCCAGGACCAACTGAATCCCCCTCCTCTTATTATATGTCTTAGTTGTGGCTTGTCTTTAATGTCGATGTATCGTTAGGTACTTTTTAACCCTGTCTTACTGCCTGATTTTATAGTTGGGAGGGAGGCTTGGGCCGGGGTCTTCTGGGGCTTGTTGTTGTTATTGTTGTACACTGTATTAACTCTGCTTGTTACCCGCCTTGATCCTCAAAGCGGAAGAGGAGGGATATAAATAAATATTATTATCATTATCATTATTATTATTAACAGCAAAGAGCCATGTCTGCATTTGAGGTCCTTCTTGACAGAGAGGCGCTTGGCTGGCCTGAGTGAAGCCACTGGACACAGTCTTTGGGAGGCTTGTGCGAGGGAGGGCTGTCGGGGACATTTTGGGAATAGGCTGTGCTTTTTCTGAAGGGGAAGCACACATTCCTGCCCTATACAAGTTACTATTTAAAGCAGTAGTTAACCAACCAGTTTGGGATTTACCATCTTCAGTTGTTTTGTGTTTGAGTTGCACAAACAGAAGAGTAGGTTGGTCACGTGAAATGAGTAGCTGCTCCTAGAAGTCCACTTGTGATGAAAAGAGCGCGTGTTGAGTTGCGTCGAGATATTATAGCTGCGAATCACTGTCTTCTTCTGTTTGTGGCAGGCTGATGATCTGGCCGGGCTTCACCACGTCCATTCTGCAGTATGAGACGAGCATCATGTTGTGCACAGACGTCAGCCACAAAGTGCTCAGGAGTGAGACTGTCCTGGATTTTATGTATTCCTTGTATGAACAAGTAGAAGAGCAGAGGTTCAGGGAAGCATGTGAGAAAGAACTGGTCGGCCTGATTGTCCTGACAAGGTAAAACCTTTTGGATGGTGTTTAAATCTTAGAGGAGGCGATTAAAGCCGCGTTTCTTAGACTGTGCAGATGCTTTTCCTGCCCTTCGCCCCTCGCCTGCTCTTTTGGGGTTCCTTCCTGAAGAGTTCTGCTAAAACCTCTCTGCATGTGGTTATTTCTTGGCTGTATAAAGCTGCAAAGGAGTTTTCTGTTAGTGTTCCCTAACAGCCACAGGATTCCTCTGTCCCGCTGTATCAGGCCTGGTTCTTGTTTTTTGGAATGCTGCATATTTGAAATCAGTAGATTTGAGGCAAAAGGGGATTGTGAGGCTCAAGGAGCACAGCTAACGCTCCCAACTCCCTGGGGAATTAAGGAAAGCAAAGAGAACGAAGCAGATAGGTAGATCAAGGTGTATTGGCTAAAGTATGGTTCTTTTAAGAGAGGACTGGTCCAAGTGTGTGTTTTCCACAACGCACGGGAGCTGTAGGCCCCTCTTCCAACAAGTCACAGCTTCATTGGGAAAAGCGATCTATACAACAGAAGTGACTTTTTGGTTGGGAATGAAGATGGATAGTAACATATGGTTTATATAGTCCCACAAAGCAAACCCACCCCATCAAGCACTAAAGCAAGTTAATTGGATGACTCTTTCCAAAGATGCAATGTCCTCCAGTCCGGGATCTTTGGCAAGCTCTCAAAACAATCTCCTTGAAGCATAAACATTCCCCACAACTAGACTAAGTAAGAATGAACCTTAACAGCCTAGGAGTATAATCAAGCACAGTTATATATCCCATCCTCCCACAACCCAACATCTATAGCAGCATCTGAAATATAATAGCAGCAGCATATTAAGTATAATGAACACCTTCACATAACATCATATGAGCAATAGCAATAGGCCCTTCATGTTTTAGTTCCCCCTCCCTAGCATTCCAGGCCTAACAAGCAAGCGCAGAGGCTAACCATCAGTCTACCACTTTCTAGTATGTTCTATTAACCCATTACACATTAAACCCACTACTGTCCTAACCTAATCATATTTAAACAAAACCCTAAACTTATAACCCTCATGACAGAAACCCCAAATGAATAAATGAATGCAGGGCATTTCTGACAGGAGCGGTTTCCAGCCCTGGAGGCAGATTCCAGTTGGGACTGGCAGGGCCTTTGGGCTTCATCAGGGCAAGGGGTGGGTTTCTGGTTTGCCCCAGAGTGACAGCTTTCAGGTGTGTGAAACCTGGCCTGGGTTGCAAACCAACATTTGTTTCACTGCTGTGTCCAGTTTCCAAATAGCTCCTTATCCTCAACAACTGATTGGAGAGAAGGGGCTGCTAGGGTCTGTGGGGAGATTGCCCTCCCATGAACCAAATAGTAAAAGGTACTGTGTCTGCTGTATGATGCTTGTTGATCCTTTGTATGGGGAAGGAGATGTTCAGGAGTGGGTTTTCATCGGTTGCTGCCCAGCCAGGCAGGGGCCTCACAGTCTAAACTTTGCAACTGTATGAACAGCACGAAGCTCCTGACGGAGGTCTTGTCTTGACTTCTCAGTTGTGCCATTCCACTGGCACTTTTTTTGTTTGGCATGTTGCAGCCAACAATATCCTTGCAAACAAGCCCGTAAGATGTGGGCTAGACAAAGCTACGGCGAGATGGATTTGCAGTTAGCTGACCAACGGGACCCAAAGGGTGCTCCTCTTCATCAAGTGACCAGCAAAGGGCCAGAAGAGGAAGCATTCAGGCTGCGCCAGGCAGTGGCTAACACACCCAAAGCTACTTTCTTAACTGGAGAGGGCTTAATCTCCCCCCCCCCCCATCCCTCTTTGTTTTGTGCTCCGCTGCAGAAAGGACTTGGAGGAACAGCTTTTAGGGGTCAAGGCGTTGCAAAGTTTAGCTCTTATGGCCTCTGCGTTGCTGGAGGGTGGCGGGTGACCCCTTCGTGGGTCTTCTTCGCAGCCACGTTTATGGCCAGTGACCAGTGCTGCACTTAAAAGAACTGCTTTGGGGCCTAAAAGGTCTGTTGTGCGTCACCTTCTCCCTACTCTGGAGTTGTGTGCAAGCTGTGCAAACTTCATTCCTTTCATGTGGCTGCAGCTTCTAAGTTCCTGCCTCTCGGTTTCAACTCTAGCCAGTTTAGAAGAGGAGATTTAAGTATTCTTGCAATATTTTTTTTACTCACAGAGATTTAAATGATTTTTCTTTGAAAAGAAATCCTAAAATAGGTTAGTAAATTTTTAAAACTTGACCAGGTATAACAACAAAACATACCGGATTGACGATATTGCTTGGGATTCCAATCCTCAAGATACGTTCACGAAAGCAGATGGATCTGAAATCACCTTTGTGGACTACTACAAACTGGTATGAAATGTCGTTTTAAAATATGTATTGTATTTAGATTTTGTAAACAAGGCAAGGGACTTGGACATTTGCTATATGGCAAGACTATCTTGATTTTTCAGTCTGTAGGTAAATACTTGTGATCCCTCCATGCTTTCTTGAAAGCAATAAATAAAGAGCCTGCCAGAGGTACCTCTGAGAATGAACATCCTTTATTAGGGCCCAGAGTGAATGTCCACAGTGTTGGGAACATTGTAGAGCAAGGATGGGGCTGCAGGTCTCTCAGCCTTCCTTACCATTGACTTCCCCATGGCCAGAGCCATTGCGGTTTGCAGTCCAGCCGCGTCTGGAGGGCCTCATGATTCCCACTAGGCCATTCTGGAATCTAGTGGACCTTATGCAGGGTCAGAGCAGTGGTCCATCTAGCTCAGTCTTGTTGACACAGACTGGCAGCAGCCCATCCAGGCTTCAGAGATTGTTCCTTTCCCTGCCTAGGCTTCATCTGCAGGCAGAGTTGATGCTTTGGTCCTGAGTTATGTCACCTCCTGTCCTCTTCTTTGCACCTGCTGATGCAGGGAATGGCAACGATGTCCGTGTTTGCTGCTCATTCAAACGCCAGGGCAGCGCATGGGGTATAGCAGCTGAGGAGAAACATAGGACTGACTGCTACTCTACATGGCAACCCCATGTTGGATTTGCCATCCCCTTCTGGATTGTTACAACTCCCCACTACTCTGGTGTCCAGAAATGCAGACGTTGGTAACACTTAGCAACTTGTGTCAGAATTGATGGCGCTGAGAAGCATACTTCTTTGGGGGTCTTGTAAAGCTGTTTCTAATATCATAGCCAAATGTTTGCAAGAGAAATATTTTCCAGTGACCTTCAATACTTTTAATGCAGCAATACAGCCAAGAAATCACTGATTTGAATCAGCCAGTCTTGATCAGTCAGCCAAAAAGGAGGCGAGGCCCAGGCGGAGTTGTGCCGGGAGTATTAGTACTTATCCCTGAACTCTGCTACCTGACAGGTATCGTTTCTCAGAAGAGAACTCTCTACATCTCGCAAGAGGGAGCCTAGGAAGGGAGTGTTTTCTCTTCAAAGTAGAGAAATAAATGTTAGTTCATGGTGTTGGCGAGAGGAAAAGCCAACCTCTGGGACTATCTGGGGACAAACCAGCCCAGAGGCAGCCAAACGATATTGCAGCAGCTGCAGCAGAAACCACAAAAGCAAACTACCAGCCGTCAGTGCTGGCAATGCTCTGACACACCTTTCACACACAGAATAAGACCCACAGACCTAGTGAGTGGTTCATCCAAAGTTCTGGAAGCTTTATCTTCAGTTGCGATCTGTGCAATACAGGATCCATACACACTCTGACTTCATCAGCTTCCAACCAACTACTCCAACTATACCTCCACGCTTGCCCATACGTGACCAGTTTGTTAGCTCACTTACACTGGAGGCTGGTTCTGGGTCATTACTTTAGGTCACAACTTTGCCTCCTGCCATCGCCCATGACTCGGCTGCCTGTATCTGTCTCATAAAGTACATGACACCTGTCACTCAAAATATTTTCCTTTTGTTTAAGACACGGTGTGGTCCAACATACTAACAATAGTCTGTAGCCTGTCTTCAGTCACTAGGTTGCAGAGCCTTTAGTTAGGACTGGGATATAATCTCCCTCCAGAGGGTCTCTAAACAGCCCTATGTGGCGTTCCCATGTGTAGGGTCCCAAACTCAAGCCTCTGAGAGAAGTAGAGGGAGGAAAGGCCTTGCTGCCTGGAAGGGGAAGAGCGAGGGAGGAGTGGGGCTGGAGAGGAAGGCCAGGACGGACGGACGGACAGGGAAGGACACCATAAAAAGAGAAGGAGGCACATTTTGGGGGAGGGGGTGTCTAACCTTTGCAAAGCAGCATTTTGTTGCTAGTAGGCATGCTTTCTGCTACTGGTTTTTTGACAGGCCAGGTTATACTTGGGGTGCCACCTTCTATGCGGGTTTGATAATTAAAATGCTTAGTGTGGTAGAGGAAACAGCCCATCGCGTTGCCCGGTCCGCATGCTACACAAAGGCCAGCAGCAGCGGCCAGAAGAGCAGAGAGCTGCCACTCCCCAGGGTTTCTCTTTTCCAGGGGAATGAGGGAGCCAAGTGCGAATTTCCTCTGCTTAAGGCAGCTCTTGGAAGTGCGCAGGGCCGGAGGGTTGGACTGGACGTGGCCCTTGTGGTTCTCTTCTGTTCTAGCACCGCATGTGGCTTGATGTTCCTTGTAACTTCTTCTATATTTTTACAAACCTTTTTGGTAGGTCTGACGGATAAGATGCGAAGTGACTTCAATGTCATGAAAGATTTATCTGTTCACACAAGACTTGCACCAGAGCAAAGAATGCGTGAAGTTGGAAAGCTTATCAATTACATTAACCAGTACGTGGCTTACAATTCCTGGGGAGTGTGTGGAGGGGGCCTTTTCCTTTCTCTTATCACAGCTGTAAATAGAATGTGCAACATTTTGGCCTAGCGCATCTTGATTTGTGTTTGTGTAATTGAACAGGGATGATAATGTTCAGAAAGAACTGCATGACTGGGGTCTAAGCTTCGAATCCAATTTGCTCTCCTTCTCGGCTCGAGTTGTTCAGCCAGAAAAAATCCACCAAGGAGGAAAAGTGGTAAGTGACCTTCAGGTCAACAAATGCATTTTAAAACTCGGCCAAAACATGTTAGTATGGTGGACTCTTCCCACCTTCAGGGTTTCAGTCCCAGGGCCCCCACAGATGGGGAAACTCTGGACAGTCGGGCCCTATATTATTCAGTGGGCAGCAGCGTGTGTGTGCCAGCGCACCCATGTCCATTATTGAATAATATGGGCCGTGTCAATCCGCTGGTGGTCGAATCCACAGATTGCGAACCTGCCGTTACGGCAGGCCCACTGCATTATCCAGTGAAGAAAACGTTCCGGAACAGACTGGTTTACATTCTTCCTTCCGTCGTCTTGCTTTCAGTTTGACTACAATCCACAAATTGCAGACTGGTCTAAGGAAACAAGAGGAGCTTCTCTCATCAGCGTGAAGCCTCTAAGCAACTGGCTGTTAATATACACACGTCGAAATTACGATGCTGCTAATACGCTTGTTCAGAACCTGTTCAAAGTCACTCCAGCAATGGGAATACAAATGAAGAAAGCAGTCATGTAAGTAGCATGTTGTTGCTCTTGTTGTGCCTTCAAGTCAGGTGAGCCTGTCATGAGGTTTTCTTGGCAAGGTTTGTTCAGGAGAGGTTCGCAACCATTGTCTTCCCCTGAGGAGGCTGAGAGAGTGTGACTTCTTGCCCAAGGGCACCCATTGGGTTTCATGACCAAGCTGGGAATTGACCCTGGTCTCCAACACTCAAAATACTATGCCACTCTGGCTCTAATTAACATAGAGATTAAATCAGGACTATTTGCGTTTCTGTGGGAATTTACCAAGATCCAAATAAGTACATTTCTTTCAAAGTGTGGTAGTAATGTAGGAGTGTAAGGCCAAGTCAAGGAATGTCCTTCATTATCTAACATTGATGATACTTGGACTTGCACCAGCTGCCATGTTGTGTAATGCCTAAACCTGCTCTAGAGGGTTTCACAGAACGCATGGAGAGACTGCAAGGGGAACAAGGACAGCATTGGGATCCAGGGAGATGCCACTGGATGCGTCTTTTGACTATTCTATATGCCTACTATAGCCAGTATTTGGTGAATGCCTGACTGCAGCAAGGCAGATGTCCATCCTGTCTAAAGGAGGCTATGTTGATGCCACGACTGAAAAAGGCCTCGCTGGATCCCACCATTTTGGATAGCTATTGGCCAGCCTCTAACATTCTGTTCTTGGGCAAGGTTCTGGAGTGGATAGTGGCCTCCCAGCTTCAGAGGTTTCTAGACAAAATGGATTATCTAGATCCATTTCAGTCTGGCTTCAGACCTGGCTATGGGGCAGAGATAGCTTTGGTCACATTGGTGGACGACCTCACAGGGAGCTGGACGGGGGAAGTGTGTCCCTCTTGGTCCTGCCTGACCTCTTGGTGGCTTTTGATACCATCGTCCATAGTATCCTTCTGGGCACCTCTCTGGGATGGGACTTAGGGGCACTGTTATGCAGTGGTTCCTGTCTTTCTTGGAGGGACGGGCTCAGGTGGTGTTGGGGGACTCCTGTTTGATACACTGACCACTGGCCTGTGGGGTCCCCCATATCCCCCATGTTATTTAACATCTACCTGAAACTGCTGGGAGAGTCATCCAGAGTTTTAGGGTGCAATGTCACCAGTATGCGGATTGCACCCAACTCTATCTCCATTCCATCTGACTCCAAGGAAGCTGATTCTGTGCTGAACCAGTGTCTGCGGTCAGTAATGGACTGGAAGAGGGCAAATGAATGGAAGCTTAACCCAGACAATACAGAGGTGCTCCTGGTCAGTCAGAAGGCAGGTCAGGGACAGGGGCTTTGCCTGTGCTTGATGGAGTTACTCTCCCCCTAAAATCTCAGGCTCACAGTTCAGGTGTCCTCCTGGACTCAACTCTGGCAGGAGTGCATTTGCACCATTAAAACTAGTGCGCCAGCTGCGCCCGTTCCTTGAGACGTCAAACCTGTCTGTGGTGACACATGCCTTGATTGCATCCCATTTGGACTACTGTAATGCACCCTTTGGAAACTTTAGCGGGTGCAAAGCATAGCAGCAGGAATTGGGGCCATTTCTAGGGAGCATATACCTCCCTTGCTGAAGCAGCTTCACTGGCTACCGGTTCGTTTTCAGGCACAATTCAAAGTGCTGGTCATGACCTATAATGCTCCGTGGCTTAGGCCCAGACTCTTTGAGAGGCCGCATCTCCCCAGACATCTTTTGGGGAAGGCTTTCTCTCAGTCCCACTGCCATGGCTCCTCTGGTGAGGACACAAGGGAGGAAGAGCCTTCTTTCATGGTGGCTGCTCCCAACCTCTGGAATGCCCTTCCGCTGGAGGCTAGCCCGGCCTTCCTTCCGTCGGCAGGAAACAGTGGTTGTATTCAGGCGGGCTTGTGATGTGTGCTCCTGGGATGGCTTTTATGTGGGGTGGGTAGTGTAGGTTTAATGTTTGTAATGTTATATTGTTTTTAGCTTATGTTGTTAATTATTTTGTTGTGAGCCACCTAGCGACCCTTTCTGGGAGAATACTAATATAGTCAGTCCTCCATATCCATGGATTTTTATCGACAGATTCAAGCATCCATGGTTTGAAAATATTTTAAATATATATCCATTCCAAAAGCAAACCCCAATTTTGTCATTTTACGCAAGAGACAGCATCTTACTGTACCATTATATCTAATGGGACTTGGGTATCCACAGATTTTGTTATATCTCCATGGGGGATCCTGGAACCAAACCCCAGCGGATACCAAGGGCCCACTGCAATAGAGAGAAAGTGAACTGCTTTTATCTGGAGTGAGGGATTGTGTGTTGTTGTGCTCAGATATCTGGCAGAGATGAAGAGTATGAAGTCCTCCTTGTGTAGCAGAGCTGCTGGCAAGGAGGATGGGAGTTGTAGTCTCACAGTATTTAGGGGTCTCACGTGCCACACCTGGACCTGTGGCATTATTCTTGACAGCCTTATGCTGAGTGAGGGCTGAATAAAACCTAGTGACATGTGTGACCTCTGTTTAATATAGGATTGAAGTAGAGGACAGAACGGAGGCTTACTTGAGAACCTTGAAGCAATCAGTGACTTCCGATACACAAATGGTACGTATTGAGCATTTAATCCATTGTTTTCTGGGTTCACTTATTTGACGAGAAAGTGCAGGGAGCATAAAATGATTCTGTGAAACAAACAAGAAATGGAGAATGCTGTGGTGCTTCAAAGCAGCCTGGGACTTGCTCTGAGAGTGGAGTGAGTTAGCCTGAAGAACGCTACCGGGGCCCCTTGCTATCATACTCCTGCTTTATGATGATGACTATCAAGTTGGAGTAAGATCTGTAAAATGCCATTTCCCTGCTCATAAAGAGGTCTTCAATGTTCACCCTTTGTAGAGGCTCTGAAATGATGATGTCAGTAGAAATCCTAATACATTGAAGGTCTTTCCTTGTTCAAGGTGGTCTGCCTTCTGTCTAGCAACCGTAAAGACAGATACGACTCGATCAAGAAGTACCTGTGTATCGACTGCCCCACTCCAAGCCAGTGTGTTCTTGCGCGTACGCTGAGCAAGCCCCAGACTGTAATGGCCATAGCCACCAAAATTGCTATACAGATGAACTGTAAGATGGGAGGAGAGCTCTGGAGTGTCGAAATACCAGTAAGAAGCTTCCGTTTCTTCAAATAAATGTTTGCATGCTTAGCTTGGTACTGTTTCCACCTAAATATTGAATGTATTTAGCTTGATTTGGGGCTTTTGCTGTTCATCTTAGTTGCCTGCAGTAAGATACATGTCTAAACTGAGGAAGCAGATGCAGTCCCTACGCAGGCATTAAAGTCCGCTCCTGCAAGGGATCAAAGGAGGCAGGTCTCCAGGCAAGCCCAGGCTTCTAGTCACAGAGTGTCTTGCAGAAGTATTGACCCCTTTGGTTTTCCCATCTTTTGTTGCATTAAAACCTGGAATTGAAATAATAATACAGTAATACTTATTTATTAGAATCATAGAATCATAGAATCGTAGAGTTGGAAGAGACCGCAAGGGCCCTGATCCAGTCCAACCCCCTTCTGCCATGCAGGAAATCCCAATCAAAGCATCCCTGACAGATGGCCATCCAGCCTCCGTTTGAAGACCTCCAAGGAAGGAGACTCTATCACCCTCCGAGGAAGGAGTGCCTTCCACTGTCGAACAGCCCTTACTCTCAGGAAGGTCCTCCTAATGTTGGGCTGGAATCTCTTTTCCTGGAGCTTGCATCCATTGCTCCGGGTCCTGTTCTCTGGAGCAGCAGAAAATAAGCTTGCTCCCTCTTCAATATGACATCCCTTCAAATATTTAAACAGGGCGATCATATCACCTCTTAACCTTCTTTTCTCCAGGCTAAACATCCCCAGCTCTCTAAGTCCTTCCTCATAGGGCATGGTTTCCAGACCCTTCACCATTTTCGTTCCCCTCCTTTGGACACATGGCTCCAGTTTCTCAATTTTCCTTCTGAATTGTGGTGCCCAGAACTGGACACAATATTCTAGGTGGGGCCTGACCAGAGCAGAATAGAGTGGCACTATTACCTCTTGATCTAGACACTATACTTCTTTGATGCAGCCTAAAATAGCATTGGCCTTTTTAGCTGCCGCATCACCCTGTTCACTCATGTTCAACTTGTGGTCTACTTGGACTCCTAGACCCCTTTCACATGTACTTTCATTCACCAGGTCTCCCCCATACCTCCTATCTCTGCATTTCATTTTTCTGCCCTAGTGCATACCTTACATTTCTCCGTGTGAAGTTCATTTTGTTAGCTTTGGCCCAGCTTTCCAGTCTATTCAGGTCATTTTGAATCTTGATCCTGTCCTCTGGGGTATTAGCTATTCCTCCCTTTTTGTGTCATCTGCAAATTGATAAGTATGCTCCCAATTCTGTCTCCAGGTCATTGATAAGAGTGTTGAATGCACTGGGCCCAGGACAGAGCCCTGTGGGACACCACTGGTCACTTCTCTCCAGGATGAAAAGGAGCCATGGCTGAGCGCCCTTGGGTTCGGCCGGTCAACCAATTACAGATCCATGTAACAGTTCCTTTGTCTAGCCCACATTTTACAAGCTTGTTTGCAAGAATGTCATGGGGAACTTTGTCAAAGGCCTTCCTGAAATCAAGATTATTGATACCCTGCTCTTCAGCCAAAAGGCTATCAGAGCGGCTTCCAGTTTGTTTCCTTGCCCTCAGGCTTACATCTCAAAAGGCAAGACACAAAAGGAGAAGGGAATGGCAGCAAGGAAGGGGGAAAGTCCAGCGGATCTGCTCTCCCTCGGAGGGCTGTTGGAGCTGCCTGCCTCTTCTCCTCAAGATGGTGGATAGAGGGAGGGCTCTTCTTCTTTCAGGCAGGCCTGATGGAGCTGGAATTGAAATTCCCTTGAAATTGGCATTGTTACCAAGGTACTCAAGACAGTGTGGCCAACATACCTTTGTTCTGCCATAAAATGTGCCTGAACAGCCGAAGCAGGAAGGTTTAGGGATGGCTGGTAAGCGTCCCCGAGCCTCCCCACTTCTTGCCTTGGAAAGGCCTCAGCGATGAGGGCTAGAAAAGCCCTACATTTCTTAGAGTGTTTTCCATCTCCATTTTAAGGGGTAGGATTTTGGTAGCATGTTTATTGTGACTGTCTAAGATAAAAGTAACAGAACTATGGCAAATCAGTTCTTCATATTGGGAATTGATCTGTAGGTTCTGCAGATGCAGTGACTGGGATTTTTCGTCAGTAGAGTGGGATCCCACCTCTGCAGACACTGGGACAGAGCTTTCCCCACCGGCGATAGCCCTGTAAATACATAGGGAATGGTCTGCTGCGTTCCTTGAGTTGGAGAGAGGAGGAATCCATGGATTTTGGGGTTCCTCCCCTCGATGCTCAGAGGCTCACAGTGCAAAGTCTCAAACACCTCAAAAAGGGCTCTCTCGGCTCCGTTCTCTTTCCTTCACTCCCACCTTGCTTTGCTTAGCAAATATTTATTCTTTCGGTTTCCTCCTCCTGGTTTGTTTTTTCTCTCCCTTCATTCCTGTCATTTTCTTCTGGTCCTTTTGATCCGTTTCCCTTTCTTTACTCCTCTTTTATGATGGCCTCTTAGGCAAGAGGAGTGGCGTCGTGTCTCACTTCAGAAGATGAAACCCAGGGATGTGGCCAGCCCTCAGCCATGGCAGGCGCTTACTTGAGGAGCTCAGCTCCGTCCCAATGAGTCTTCACAAATAGAGCAAGGATTTTATTCTGGGGACCCACAAGATTGCTGACATAGATGTTGTCCACATTGCAAAGGGCAGCAGAACAGCCAATTGCAGGAACCATGGACTTGTCAAAAAGCATAAACGCAGCGCACGGCCCACAAACAAAGCGAGTGAGACCGGAAAACCCGGCTCATCCACTTCCAGTCTCCTAGAAAAGCTATGTGTCTTTTGGCCAGGACTTACAGAGAGAGACTGGTCACTTGCTCTAGAACCAATCAGCTCAAAAATCTCTGCGCCCCCAAATAGAATCCAGGATCAGAAGACATGGCAGATAGCACTTTCCATGAGAAGAGGATGCAGGACCTCCTAAGGCCAATGCTCAATTGCAGGGCAAAGGGAGGAGATTCCCAGGATGGTATCCACCGCTCTAAAAAAACTCAATCCTTGGCTGGGTGATAAATTAAGTCCTGAATTGACACACATGATATCGACGCATACATTGCTCCCTATTAAAGCCTCAGACTATCATCATGCATTTAGCAAGTTTCCCAAAGAACATCTTGGTACTGAATAAATTATCCCCTATTACAATCTAACTGTGGGCTCACAAAGTTGCCATTTATCAAGATCTCTTAATGGGACACTATAAAAAGGCACTCCTTTATACCTTTACACAGCCCTCTTACAGTCAGCGAGGAAGATGTACAGATGGGGTTCCCTGTGTGAAACTCTTGCTTTCCCACCGGACCCGGATCTGCTGCTAGGATTTATGAGGGCTGCGTGAGGTCTTTGCAGGTGCCACCGGTCAAGATTCTGAGCCCCAAGGTGGCTTTCTTGGGGATCCTCTCACTAAAAGTAGCCATCTTAGTGGCTGTGTATCTGAGCTTGCCGCCCTTTGATTCGGGACCATCTATGATCCTGTCAAAAAGGTTTTTTAACCGTTGTGCGCCGCTTTGTTGCCTGGAAAAAGTAGGATAGAAATAAAAGTTTTATTTTATTTATTATTTTGTTCCCTTCTATCCAACCCTTTTTCTGCCTAAAGTGCACTCTGCCTTTCACATTTCACTGGAAATTTCCCTCTTTCGGTTCTGATCCACACACACAAGAGAAATTTGGCACATCATGAGGTGTGTAGATCAATGAAGATGTATATTTGCAGGACTGGTTCCTTTTGACAATGGGACTCTCTGTTTGTGTCTGATCCAGCCTCCTTGTTCTACAAGGCATCTTGCTTTGCAGGACCTCCTTGGATCGAAGTAGCAGCGTCCTTTAGGCGCATGACCTGGCTCTGAGCCTTCTGCCGGAGCTGCTGTTCCACTGTCTCAGTCTTCTCCTCCCATGCTCCCACGTGACCCCTGGAGGGCACTGCCTCCTTCCTTTGCCACTGCGCAATGGTCAGTGGCTGCCGCCTTTGGCCGAGGGTGCTCCGGGAGGCAGCCACTGCTCTCCCAGAGAGGTTTCCTCTAAAGGGTGAGGGGCCTACCGCCCGCCCCGAACCCTATATTAGAAACAACAAAAGCCTGCTGTGACGACTTTAATAACTTCTTCACAGATATCTCTCGGATAAGGGCTGATCTTGACGCTGGCATTAAAACAGAAACAATAGGAGAGGTATCCAGAGCTTCTGTGGACTCTAAGCTGGTCACTTTGAGTTTGGTAAATACCGATGAAGTGGACAGGCTCCTTGGATGTGTCAAGCAGACGGGTGCGCGCTCGATCCCGCCCTTCTTGGTTGACCGCCCAGGAAGGAGATGCCGTAACTACACCTTAGGATATAACCAGCGCATCCTTCCGGGAGGGAATTGAAATTAGCAGTGGGTTAAACGCTGCTGGAAAAACCCTCCCTGGACCCCCTGGTGAGAACCATTATAGACCGGTCTCCTGCTGCCATTCCTGGCAAGGTGATCAAGAGAGCGGTCGCCTTCCAGCTCCAAGCTGTCTTGGTGAAACTGATTATCTGGACCACTTCGATCGGCTTCGGGTGGGATGCGAGTTGAGACTGCCATGGTCGCCTTCGTCGATGATCTCGTCTGGGCACCGACGGGGGAAGCGTGGCCTTGCTGGTGCTCTTGGACTCTCTCAGCGACTTTTGATACCATCGACCACGGTATCCTTCTGGAGCGCCTGAGGAGCTGGGCATCATCGGGGGCACTGCGCTCCAGTGGTTCCGATCCTACCTCTCTGGCAGATTCCAGATGGTGAAGCTGGGGGACACTTTCTCTCTAAGAGGGACCTGGCATCTGGTGTCCCTCAAGGAGCTGTTTTGTCCCCATGCTGTTCACATTGACATGAACCGCTGGGAGGGTCATCCGGAGACGTGGGGCGCGGTGTTATCAGTACGCTGATGCACACCCAGATCTATCTCTCGATGTCTCCGACTGATGCAGTGGACTAAGGATGGCATCTCTCTCCTCATGCCTGCCTGGAGTCGGTAATGGGCTGGATGGGGGAAAACAGACTCGATTGAACCCAGAGAAGACGGATGTACTTGTGATAGGCTCCTCGGGTCTAAGGAAGGAAGTTTGCCTACCTGTCCTGGATGGGGTCACACTTCCCCTGAAGGACGGAGTTCGCAGTCTAGGAGTACTTCTGGACTCATCTCAGGTAGATGCGACGGCCAGAATGCTTGCTATCAGCTTCGGCTGATAGGCCAACTGCGACCACCCTACCTAGACCGAAGGGACCTTGAAACGGTGGTGCACGCTCTGGTAACCTCTCGCCTAGATTTCTGTAATGCTTTACATGGGGCTACCCTTGTACCAAGTTCGGAAGCTTCAGTTAGTCGAATATGGCAGCCAGGTTGGTACTGCTTCATCAAGGTTTGACCATAATATGACACCTATCTTAAAAGATCTTCACTGGCTCCCTATTTGCTTCTGGCACAGGACAAGATGTTGGTTATGACCTATGAAGCCTGCATGGCTTGGGCCCGAGTTACTTGAGGGACCGCATCTCCTCTATAATCCGCCTCGCACTCTCTAAAGATCGGGTAAGAACCTCTTGCAGATTGCAACCTCTAAGTACGTGGCTACTCATCAGCGGCTCCGAGACTCTGGAACAGTCTTCCTGAGGAGATCTGACGGTGGCCTTGCTAGAGACATTTAGAAAAGTGGTTAAACCGAGCTTTTTAGGCCGAGCATCCCCCCCCCCCCCCCCCCGGATATGATAGGCATGCTATGCCCCCCCGTCTGTGATTGATCCCTGCCTTGCTTGTTGGTGCTGTGGCTGTTGTCTGTGTTGGAGATGTGATTGTTTTGAGTGCTTTTCATGGACTTTGGATGTAAGCACTCTGTGCTGTTGTTACTGAGTCTCTGGCCCCGCTTCCATCCACCGGGAAGCCAGGCGGGGAAACAGACATTGTTATTATTATATTATTGCGACTGCTTAATTTCTTTGGGCCTGATGCCTTTCCCCCTCCGTTTTTCTTTCAGTGCTCTAAGATGGCCAAGGAGCACCTTGGTTTTTTTTCGTTATGTATGGCAAGGCTTCTCCGGACGATGGCTGGAGAAGCCCCAGGAGGGGGGGATGCCTGCCTTTTGCAGCCAGAGGTGTCCAGGTGGCATTTCTGCTCACTCCTTCACACTTGGTTTCTCTCATGTCTTCCAGCTGAAGCAGCTCATGATTGTGGGGATGACTGCTACCACGACGACTGCTGGCCGCCGGTCCCATTGCAGGATTTGTTGCGAGTTTGAACCAGGGAATGACACGGTAAGATATCCGGAAGGTTTTAAGCTATTGGCTGTGCTTAAAATCTGGTTGCAAAGGGTTGTCTTGTTTTGTTTTACATAAAAATGTGTACATGGCTCTTGCAAGAGACCTCCTGGATGCCTCTGGCTTGGTCTTCCGTAAACGTACATTCGGATTTGGGGTCTAAATATAACATGCAGCTGCTCCTAGGAGCACTGGGTCATTTCCCTGATCTAGATCATGTCCTCCCACCACCCAAAAGTAGGACCATGCAAAGGTAGCAGACTCCTCCTTGGGGCATTTCCAGTTCCAGGCACGATCGATTGCTGTCTTGTTGTGTTGTTGTTGTTGTGTTGTTGTTATAGAATCATAGAATCATGAGTTGGAAGAGACACTGGGCCCTGATCCAGTCCAACTCCATTCTGCCCTGCAGGAAATCCAAATCAAAGCATCCCCGACAGATGGCCATCTAGCCTCTGCTAAAGACCTCCAAGGAAGGAGACTCCACTACACTCCAGGAAGGAGTGTGTTCCTCTGTCGAACAGCCCTTACTCTCAGGAAGTTCCTCCTAATTCAGGTGGAATCTCTTTTCCTGCAGCTTGCATCCATTGTTCTGGGTCCTGTTCTCTGGAGCAGCAGAAAACAAGCTTGCTTGCTCCCTAATGCGACATCCCTTCAAGTATTTAAACAGGCTATCATCATTCACCTCTTGACCTTCTCTTCTCATTCCTCATGGGCTTTGTGTTTCCAGACCCTTCACAATTTTAGTTTCCCTCCTTTAGATACATGGTCCAGTTTCTCAATGTCCTTTTGAATTGTGGCGCCCAGAACTGGACAAATTCCAGGTGGGGCCTGACCAGAGCAGATACAGTGGCCCTATTACTCTCTTGATCTAGACACTATACTTTTATGATGCAGCCTAAAATTGCATTGGCCTTTTTAGCTGCCGCATCACACTGTTGACTCTGTTCAACTTGTGGTCTACTTGGACTCCTAGATCCCTTTCACACGTAGTTCATTCATGTTGTTGTTGTTGTTGTTGTTGTTGTTGTTCATCCATCTGGTGTGCTCTCTTCCTCTCTTTCTGCTTCCCTCCACCTTTTCAGCATTATTATTTGTTTCTCATGACTCCTCCCTTCTCATGATGTGTCTGAGGAACAGTTTTGTCCTTGGCTTCCAGGCAGAGTTCAGGCTCCATTGTTGTATTATTATTATTATTATTATTCTCTTCTCCAAACAGATCGAGTGGCTAACAATAAATGCATCGGTAACATATAAAACAACTTACTCTTGTATCCCGACCCCCCCATCTACAATAGCACCCATTCGTTTGACTTCCATGGTGTCTTAGCAATTTCCCCAGCGCTGCATCTCAAATAGGTTGGTTTTCTTCTTCCTAGTTTCTTAACTGTCCAGCTCTCATCCATATCCAGTCGGCCCTTCTTATACACGGATTTTTTATACACGATTCAAGCATCCGGGTTTTAAAATGTTCCAAAAAAGTTACATTTAAAATATCAAACCTGATTTTCCATTTTTTATAAGGGAGACCATTTTGCTCTGTCATGATACTTAATGGGACTTGAGCATACACGGATTTTTTATACACCGAAGGGGATCTTGGAACCAAACCCCAGCGTAGAACAAGGGTCCACTGTACAGTTATCCCTCCATATTTGTGGCTTTGTATTTGCAGCTTTGATTCTTCACGGATTTGATTATATGTTCTCTCTAGGATATCTAGGTCCAACCTATGGACAACTTTAACTAAAAGTTGCACTGAAGGACCTCTCCTAGGCCTTGTAGCTCCTCCAGCAAAGTTCTATGGTCAGTTCTATAGTTGAACATTGACCACAGAGTTGCACTGGAAGACCTAGAGAGTCCTAGAGAGGTATCCTCTCAGGTAAAGCATGGTGTTTCTGTTATATGCGGTTTTTCCATATTCACGGGGGTCTTTGTCCCCTACCCTAGCGATATGGAGGGATGACTGTACAGTGCGCCCTTCCTTACACGGGATCCGTTCCATGTCCCATGCATAAGGGAAATACCACGTGTGGAAACAATGGGGCTCACACCATGGGGCATGCACCATTGCCTCTTCCGGTGCGAGGCTAAGCTTAAATGAAAGGCACATATGGTGCGCCATGTATGACACACGTGCACAGTATGTAATAGGGAATACAATGGCTTATTGATTCTAACTCCTGCGCTCAGTTGGATTCTTTGCATTTGAGGAGCTTTCTGTTCTTTCACAGCTGCCCTTCCCATTGTTAGACTTAGGATTTTTTGACTGCAGTCCCCGCTTTATCAATGTCTTTTTTACTATTTCTATTTCTTCATTGTCTATTTCAAAACGGTGGTCATTCTTTGGTTTTCTTTCTGTCCAACATTAGCTCCCTTGCGCTTTCTTCCTTGGTCTTCCTTAGTGATCGCTCCAGGTTGGTTTTCTGCCGTCTTTTGGCGTCATCTGCGTATCTCAGAACCCGGTGGATGCTCCTTGTGTCTTCTTTCCACTCCTCCTCCGCCTCCTGTGTCCAAGCCTGCTTTTCTTACACTATGTTCTGCATACAAGTGGAACAATAATAAGGTGAGAGGATGCAGCCTTGTCTGACTTCCTTTCCCATTGGGACCATTCTGTTTCTCCTCTTCTGTCCCGAGTGCAGCCGATCCCTCAACCAGGGCCATCATCAGATGTCTTGGCACTCCTCCCATCGTGTCTTTAAGGGCCTTCCATAGCCTTTCATGCTCTATGCAGTCAAAGGCTTTGCTATAGTCTATAAAACACATGCTGATGTTCTTTTAGAATTCCTTGGTGCTCTCCATTAGCCATCTTATTATATTCACAATGTGGTCCCTATTGCCTCTTCCTTTCATGAACCCCGCTTGGACCTCTGGTATTTCTTTCTCCATCAATGGTTAGAGTCTATGTTGCAGAATTTTCAGCATCCGAAATTGATTGCCATCCAAACTGATTAATATATTGAAATGCTTTTGTCTGGATCTATAGGGTAGAATCATAGAATCATAGAGTTGGAAGAGACCCCAGGGGCCCTGATCCAGTCCAACCCCCTTCTTCTGCCATGCAGGAAATCCAAATCAAAGCATCCCCAACAGATGGTCATCTAGCCTCCAAGGAAGGAGACTCCACTACACTCCACTACACTCCAAGAAAGGAGTTTGTTCCACTGTCGAACAGCCCTTACTCTCAGGAAGTTCCTCCGAATGTTGAGCTGGAATCTCTTTTCCTGTAAAAAAAACAAGCTTGCTCCCTCCTCAATATGGCCTCCCTTCAAATATTTAAACAGGGCTCTCATATCACCTCTTAACCTTCTCTTCTCCAGGCTAAACATCCTCAGCTCCTTTGAATGCTGCCCTTGGAGACTTTGGGCTTGTTCCCTTAGGGATTTGGGAGGGCCAGAGCACTCTGTGGGGGTGGGAGGCCTGGGGAAGGCCCTTCTGGAGCATGATGGGTTGTGTAGTCAGAGGGAAGGCGCTTCTGTTCCTCCCAGGGCCCTTTGCACAGCCGAGGCGCTTCCTGCGGTGGAGAGGTCAAGGCCTCCTTTTTGAGACTTGGAGGGAGGAAGGGGATGTGGCCAGGAAACGTCTCCTTTGGCCTTTACAATGGCCATTTGGCCCCAAGGGAGAAGAGCTCTCTTTCCAAGGGAAGACTGCAGATGCATGACAGAAGGAGGGGGCTGTTTGGGCTTTTATTTCATTTTTAAGTTTTTGATACAGGAAGAGATGTTCTTGCTCCCAAAAGGCATGGCAGAGGTGGCCCAGGAACTGTGGCAGAGAGCATGGTTCGGCTGTTTTGTGTGCGTGTGTGTGTGTGTGTGTCCCAAAGGAGAAAGTGCTTTTCCAGAAACAGGGCTGGGGTTTCCAGGCAAAGGGCGCAACTAAATACAGGGGTTTGTCAGGCGGGTTGTTTTTTGGGGGAGGATTGCCATGGGGTTAGCAGGTGGGGGCTTGGTGGCATGGCATGAATCGGGGTAACCAGCTGTCATAACCGCAAAGGAGGGCAGGGCACCACAAAACGTAGGACAGTCAAGAAAAAAGTAGGGCATTACCTAATAAAAGCTATAAACATAAATGCATTTCATCTGGCTTGTTACAGCTATATTGCAAATACTGTGTTGTCTGTGAGTTGCTGTTGTTCTGAACTGCCTTTGAATTGACCCTGACCCATGGCCGCCCTGTGAATTAGGCCCCTCTCCCATCATGGCTCTGCTCAGGCCCTGCGCATTCATGCCGTGGCCCCTGTGGCCAAATCCGTCCGCCCGGCGTGCGGCCTTTCCCAGTGATTCCTGCCTTCTCAAGATGTGGCTGGAGCACAATAGTGTGCTCACCTTGGCTTCCAGGGGTTGCTCAGGCTTGTCCTGGTCAAGGAGCCCGTTGCTTGCCTTTTGGCTGCCCACGGTGTCCTCCGCGCTCCCCTGCAGCTCCAGGCCTCCAATGAGTCTGCTTCCTTCCCGGTCTGGGCCTCGCAGTCCTGCTTCGATCCTTGTCGGCCCCTGACTCTCTGGGGCCAACTGGCAATGGAACCGATGAGCCGGAGCTCTGAAGCTTTCTGGCTGGGGTCCTCCTTCCATGGAGGGCAGAGAGTCGACTTGCCCAGGCCAGTGGGGGGGGGGGTTTGCGTGGCCAAAGGAGGAGGAGGGCCAGGCTAGGTGCCTTCCTCGCAGGGGCCGCAGGGAGGGGGCTGTGGCCGGCCTGGCAGTCTGTGGCTAGAGCATTTCCCTTCTCTCACAGATGGTATTCACGGTGCGTTCTCCAGGATCGTGGGCAAGAGGTTGTGGATGGACTCAAAGTGTGCTTCCAAGGTAAGTGTAATGTAGTCATTCAAACTGTCTCTATTAGAATATTATAGGATGTGTTTTGTTGTAATAGGGTGGATTCCAGACAATAGTTACTTTGCTGTGTAAGAATGAGCAATTATTGGGGTTTTCTAGAAATTGACATGAAATGGAGCTCAGTTAATCAAAGTTTAATAGTGAATATGTGGAAGCATAGCATCAGATGCACACTTTCAACTAGGCAGTATATTTAGCTGAAAGTAACATGTGAGTAACTGACGTTATGAGTTCTGGGGCAGTCCAGTCTTGGCCCCAAAGCCAGAAGAGGGTCAGTGAGGCTGCTTCCATGAAATGGCGCTGTCCGCTTTCTGCCTCCAAAGGGGAAGCTGTAGGGAGTGCGCAGAGCCTTGATGGGAAAGGCGAGGACAGGCCTCTCAGGGAGGAGGGCTCTTTGGAAGTGCTTCTTTTTAGGCCCAGGGTCTTTCAGTCAGTCGGATGTCTCTGGTCGTGTTTGTAGTTTATATTCCCACTCTGCCAGTATAAAAACACAGTATTTAAAAAGCTAACATTAAAATGGACTCTTGCAGGTTTACGTACTTGAGAGCTTTCCCAATACAAACAAAATTTGGGAGGGAAAAAGATAGTAGGGTCTCTTCCTCCCTTGTTTTTAGTAAGCCAGCCTGACTTGCAGTAAAATTAAATACCTTTGAGTCCCATCGTCGTCTTCATTGGCAGAGAGGCCAGTGTTCGGGTCTCTCTGAAAGCAGTGGATCTGTTCATCCAGAGTAAGGCTGCCTGGCATAGCATTGCTTCACATCCAGACAGAGTTTCCTGCTTGTTTCTTCCCCCCCAAAAGTGGTGGCTCCCTGGCATTTTGCAGATCCGTAAGCCAGGAGCGCCGCCGCGCAGGAGCTGTGTGTGAATGTGGTTTGATGTGGCTTTTTGCCAGGTGAATTCTTGGTGGGTCTAGCTGTTCCTTCTGGCCAGAGAGGCTTCCAACAGTTCTGGCTTATTCTCTGTGAATATGGTCATGCCAGCGGTTACTCAGACAGTTCTGTCATTAGAAAATATGAAGCCTAGGAATGGAGAGGATACTGACAGAGGTTTTCAGCTGAGCCACTTGCTGCCCAAGCCTTGGATTTGCAAAGAGCGTGATTATACCATTCTTGTCTAAAAGAGACTCCCAAGAGTAGTGGGCATCATAAACTTCATTTTCCTGCTCAACCCAATGACCTCTTTTACAAGTAAAGTTTGTTGTGTCTTCCAAGTATGATTTCCTTCAACTGGGAAGTTGGAAGCTTTATTCTTTCACCTTAGTTTATCACATTTCAGCAAAAGCAAGCAAGGATGCTTATAGAGAACGAGATGATTTTGTTCCAGCCTCTTGGAACAGGCATCTGCTTTTGTAATGCTCAGGTGTGTGTGTGTGCATTCATGTCATTGTGCATTTTTCTTTTGGCATTGTCTCTTAAAGCTGCTTTAAGGACTTGGTATACCTACAACAACCACATGCCTTCTCGCATAATTGTGTACCGCGACGGAGTTGGAGATGGTCAGCTAAAGACTTTGGTTAGTTACGAAGTCCCTCAGTTTTTGGAATGCTTGAAAAGCATTGGGAAGGACTACAGGTAAGTCAGTGATAGGATCGCCAAGGATGTTGGCTAACAGACAACTCTGTTGCAATGCTAAAACACTCTCTATTTTTAATTGCACACTTTCTGTTTGGAGCATGTGCTTTGATGTCTTGCACTGTTCTTTGCTTGTACCTCAAGGAAGAGCTTCTGGCGTTGAGCTTAATGTGCTTTAAAGAAAAATGGCTTCTTCTTCTTCTTCTTCTTCTTCATGGTCTTTGTGAAGGCACCAAATGGGTTATTCTGCGCCTGTGGAATCTTCTGGAATTGCTAGGGGAAACTTCTTTGGCGGTAGCTTTGCCCACCCATATACAGTGGTACCCCGGGTTACGAAAATAATCCGTTCCGCGGCGCCCTTCGTAACCCGAAATCTTTCGCAACTCGAAAAAGCCATAGGCGCTAGCGCTGGAAGCCGCGATTTCGTGCGAAAAAGCGCCAAAAAGCACCAAATTTTTTTTCGTAAGCCGAAAAAAAAAACGTAACCCAGAACAGTTTTTTCCTATAGAATTTTTTTGTATCCCGGAAATTTCATAACGTGGTGCTTTCGTATCCCGGGGTACCACTGTATATATATATATATATATATACACACACACACACACCCCTAGCGTTCCCCCTCTTTTCTCCAGTTCCTTTCGTCTGCTGCATTGGCAGCTTGAAGGAACTTTGCTGGGAATTGCTCTGTTCTCCTTGCTATTTTTAGATTGACTCGGACGGTTTCACTGTTTTCTCTTGTCGGATTTTACTATGGCTACATGCTCTGTTTCCTTCAGAAAGTGTGTGCAATGCGGAGGGAAAACCCCAGACCAGGACATGCATTCAGAGTGCCTCCTGGGTCTGGGAGAAGGCCATAATATGGGTCCACTGGCTCCCATGGCAAGGCAGCTCGCTATCCTCAAGTGCTACAGTCGGAGGCTACCACTTGGGTTCCCTCTAAATCTTCAAAGAAGGAACCTTCCTTCGAAGCCAGACGCTCCGGGGCTTCCAAATCTGATTGGGACCATGATTCTTCGAAGCATAAGCAGGCAGAGTCGGAAGGGTCTCCGCACAAGCACCATTCCTCTAAAAAGCATCGAGACTGGCGAAAACGAGAAGAAGAAATGCTCTTCGGAATCGTCCCATGAGCAGAAATGCTCCCAAAAGTTGACCCCCGTCCGCAGCGGCTGTTGAGGAACCACAATGGAAGGGACCTCTCCAAGACGTCTTGGTAGGAGTCTGCAGCCCAGTCTCCACATTGTGTTGAGGTATAGATGTGTGTTCTGCCTTTGAAGGCGAATTGCCCGCCTCTCTGCTACCTCCTGCTCATTTGACTCCCCTGAGACAGCAGATTCCTCTTCATTTCGGCTGTCAGCCTCTCCTGAACCACAAGAGCTCTTTGGGGACATTGACAACGGCCGTGCATCAGTACTGAGAGCAGAGTGCTTCTCTGGATTACACCAATCTGATCTTTGGCGATGAGACGGGTCTACGCTACGTTCCCTTAGACTCCCAGGACGTAAACGATGAATGTTGCATTCAGGAATTACGCGGGAATGCCCGCTTCTCGCCAGCCAGGTCTGTGGTGTCATACCCAGCCTCTACGTCTCAAAGCGTTCAATCTCCTCGCCCCTCGAAGGTTCCTCCTGGGTTCCTCCTCCTGGGAATCGCTGCACTCCCGGCCTAGACATGGGCTCCCTTCTGACCCTGGGGGATTCAGCTTTCTCCTCCCCAGGGAGGGTTAAGTCTCATTTGCCTTGTCAAGCCCTGGCTATTCATGGTTCTGCATCCGCTCCTTTGCCAAGCAAGTGATAAGGATGGGGAATGCCCTCAACATTGTGTTCCACGGATTGAGGTGCCCCAGACCTGACTGGACGAGAGGTCCCGACTCCATCCTCGACTCCGTGGCCAAGACAGCTGAGCGCTCATGGAATATTCCTGCCACCATTCCATCGACTTCGAAGAAGATGGACAGTTTATCCCAGATTACACCATCTGCTAATTCTTGATTGTCTGAGCATCCTAGACCTGGCTCTGCCAGTGTGAAAGCTTCCCAACTTTCTTCTACACCAAAGACCTCCACCTCTCCTGCTGATAAAGAGGGCAGGAACATAGACGGGGTGGCCAGAAAAATCTATGCAGTGGCTGTTCTTGACCTGAAGGGAGCCAGCGATGCGGCGTGCGTGGGGCATACTAGTGAGGCCTGCCCTACTTTGGTGACCTTCCAGAAGAAAGGAGGAGGCTGGCCATGGCCCTCCAGCCAGAAGCCCACTCCTTCGGACCCCAGCAAATTACTTTGGCGTGGCATTTAGCTGACTGCCCTTATGAAGTCCTCTTGGGCTCGATAGCTTTACGGCTCCGCACCTCGGACCTCACCCATCAAGATAGAGCCACTTTTGAGCAGATACCATTTGATGACTCCAGACTCTTCAATAACGAGATGGAGTTTAAGAACAAGATGCACAACGCCGCCAGAAAATGTGGTGTGTCTGCCTTGGTATCCTGTCCAACCCCTTGCCATCAGTATAGTTGGCAGTGGCCTACCTGTTCTTCCTACCGGTATCGACAATACCAGCAAGAGAATCCTCAAGAGAATTACCCTCTCAGTCCTTTGCTTTATTGGACAGAAGTCAACCAGCCCAACCCCGATGTAAACAGCCCTTCAGGCTGTGATGTCCCCGTGCGCACTTTGTCTCTTCAGCTCCCTTTGGGGATAGGCTGGTTCCCTTTGCCAACGCATGGTCTGTAGGGGCTATGCCCTTGAATTCAAAGAGCTCCCTCCAACTGGAGCTCTACGCGTTAGAGCCCCTACTCAACGAAGTGCACTCTCTTTAAGAGAAAGGCGCAGTCTTCCCAGGCTCAGGAGTGCTTCTTTTCCAGATGCTACATAGACTACATAGTCTCCTTCAACTCTTTTATTTCTGTAGACATTTTAGCATGGCAACCCTTTCTTCTATCCTTCCGTTCTTGCAGAAAGGGGACTGGTTCGCCACCCTCGACCTCAAGGATGCCTGTTTTCACATAGGAATGTTGGTACCAACATTTTTCAGTTCTGCATCTCGCCCTTCAGCCTCTCGATGGCTCCAAGAGTGTTCACTAAATGTATGGGAGTGGTGGCGGCTTTTCTTTGTCTACATGGCACATCCCTCTTCCCCTACATAGACGATAGCCTATTTGTTGCTTCCTCCTTTGAAACATCCATTTCACCTTGTTGCTATTAGACTCCCTCGGCCTATTGGTCAACAAGATGAAGTCCAACCTAACCCCATTTCAAGAGGTCCTTTTCATCAAAGCCGTGCTGAACTCCGAAAGAGCCATAGCCTTTCTCTCTCAGGACAAGCACATCGCTTTGAGAAAAGCAATCCAAGCCTGCCTCTCACACAGACGGATTACTGCTCACAGAGCTCAAGTGGTGCTCGGACATATGGTATCGACCATCTACATCACCCCATGGTCAGGACTCCGGGTCTGTCCCTTCCAGGCCTGGTTGCTCTCCACCTTTGACCCACAGACGGGCCACCCTCAACAGTGGCTGACGATACTGAGACTCACAGCCAAGCCTTTGCGGTGGCTGGCGGCTGCCAATGTCTGTGTGGGCTTGCCCTTCTCACCACCTAACCAGAGCTTCCCTGACGGACTGGGCTGCCCATACAGACGGCCTCAAAATCACAGGGAAGCAGTCTCCTGAGAGAAGTGCCTCCACATCAATGCCCTCAAGATGCTAGTGGTCAAGAAAGCCTTAAGATCCTTCCAGTCCACCCTCCAACATCGTACGGTCTTCTTATTAACAGGCAACAGCACGGCCATGATTATATCAACAAGTAAGGGGGAACCAGATCCCAGGCCTTACTTACTCTTCACATCTGGGGATTGGTGCATGCCCTCCAGTTGCCGGGCGAGGAATACGATCCGGTGGACCAACTCAGCAGAGAGACCAACTCGTCTCACGCATAGATGCTTCATCCCGACATGGTACGGTCTCTATTCAGTCGATGGGGCTCGCCTCAGATCAATCTCCTTGCGACGTACACCAACCGCCAGTGTCCAGGAAAGCAGCCAAATGGCTGATAAGCCAGCTAGTTGTTAAACAAGTCCCCAGATATTAGAGTCAGTGCCAGCAACACAGTCTTGGAGATACACAGCAGTTCCAACAGAGAATTGTCAGACAGTCTCAGGATCAGGGTATCAGATAGGCAGGTCGATAAGGCAGTCCGAGGTCAAGGTTTCCGGGCAGTCAAGATAGTCCACAATCTAGGAAACAAGGATTGGTTTCAAGAAGCCACAGGAGCCAGAGACAAAGTCTTAATAATAATAAATAAAATTTTTATTTGTATCCCGCCCTTCCAGACGATCAGGGCGGCTTACAAGATGCAACAAGTGCAAACATAGTACAAAGGTTAAAAACAAATACAACAATCTTAAACACAACAATAAAAAGCCCCTTGCCCAACCTCATGGCCACGGAAGAGGAGGGAGGCCCACAGGATATTTAATCGGGGAATGCCTGTTTGAATAGGAAGGTTTTGAGGTCCTTCCTAAATTGGGCCAGGGTGGTAGATGAGCGGAGCTCCGTGGGCAGCGTGTTCCAAAGGGCTGGGGCAGCTGTGGAAAAGGTCCTTCTCGAGGTGGAAGCTAGCCTAGCCCCAGGCACCTTCAGCAGTTGCTGCCCAGATGTTCTGAGGGTGCGAGGCGGAATGTACGGAGAGAGGCAGTCCTTCAGGTATCCTGGGCCCAAGCCATTTAGGGCTTTATAGGTGATAACCAACACCTTATATTGAGCTCGGAAGCGAATGGGCAGCCAGTGGAGGTCTTTTAGTACAGGTGTTATATGGCTGGTCCTGGAAGCACCAGTGACCAGCCGTGCTGCCATGTTCTGTACCATTTGGAGCTTCCGAGTTTGGTATAAGGGTTGCCCCATGTAGAGTACGTTGCAGAAATCCAGTCTCGAAGTTACCAGAGCATGTACTACAGTTTCTAGGTCCCTCTGGTCCAGGTATGGGCGCAGCTGGCGAATAAGCCGAAGCTGATAACAGGTGCTCTTGACCGTCGCGTTCACCTGAGCAGTCAGGTGAAGGGACGAGTCAAGAAGCACCCCCAGACTGCGCACGGAGTCCTTTACGGGGAGCGTGACCCCGTTCAGGACAGGTGGAACCACCGCCATTCCTGGACCAGGAGAACCTATCACTAGTACCTCCGTTTTCTCTGGATTCAGTTTGAGTCGGTTTTCCCTCATCCAGCCCATTACTGACTCCAGACAGGCCACGAGAGGAGAGACGCCATCCCCAGTCACTGCATCAGTCGGAGACATAGAGAAAATGATTTGGGTGTCATCAGCGTACTGATAACCCCGCGCCCCATGTCTCCGGATGATCTCTCCCAGCGGTTTCATGTAAATGTTAAATAGCATGGGAGACAGAATGGCTCCTTGAGGGACCCCGGTTTTAAGGGGCCTCTCGTCGGAGCACACGTCTCCCAGCTGCACCATCTGGGACCTCCCAGAGAGGTAGGAGCGGAACCACTGGAGCGCAGTGCCCCCGATTCCCACCTCAGCCAGGCGCCCCAGAAGGATACCATGGTCTATGGTATCGAAAGCCGCTGAGATGTCCAAGAGCACCAACAGGGACACGCTTCCCCCGTCAATGCTCAGACGGAGATCATCGACCAAGGCGACCATGGCCGTCTCAACCCCGTAACCCGCCCGGAAGCCAGTTTGAAATGGGTCCAGATAATCCGTTTCATCCAAGACCACCTGAAGCTGGATCGCAACCGCCCTCTCGATCACCTTTCCCAAAAATGGTAGCAGCGAAACAGGCCGATAATTATTGTGAACCAGGGGGTCGAGGGAGGGCTTTTTTAGGATCGGTTTTACTATGGCCAATTTGAGATCCGATGGAAATTGCCCATCCCTCAAAGATGTATTAATTATCCGGCGTAACAAAAGTGTTACCACCGGTCCCCCCTGGGCCGCTAACCACGAGGGACAGGGATCAAGAGAGCAGGTTGTTTTCCGAACACTTCCGAGGATCTTGTCCACATCCTCGGTACTCACCAACTCAAACTGATCCAGTTTAACATAGTCCACGGAGGCTCTGGACACTTCTACCCTAGGTTCTGCCGTAATGTCGGCGTTCAGACCTTCGCTCAAACGAGAAGTTTTATCCACGAAAAAGTCGTTAAACAGGTCACAGCAGGCCTTAGAAGGTTCAAGGATCTGGTTCAGGGCGGGAGGGAGCTGAGTTAGCTCCCTGACCACCCTGAACAACTCTGCCGGACGCGACTCCGCGGACACAATACGAGCACCATAGAACGAGTTCTTTGTTGCTCGTATTGCCTCTCCATAGTCCTTTAACAGTCGGTCTAGGAGAGTCTTGTCGTTTGAGCAAAGGTGTTTCCGCCAACGGTACTCTAGCCGTCGCAAAACCCGCTTCCTCGCCCGGAGATCTTCCGTATACCAGGGCTTGCGTTTGGAAGCAGGCCTGAGAGGGCGCTTGGGAGCGATTCTGTGTATAGCCCCAGAAAGACCGGTATTCCAAATACCGGTAAGGGCATCAACAGAGTCGCCGTCATTTCCAACCGTGAGCCCCTCTAAGGCTTCCTGGAACCTCTCAGGTTCCATCAGCCTTCAAGGGTGGACCATCCTAACAGGTCCACCACCCCCGGGGGGGATCTGGGTAGAAGCCTTGATTTTCACCTCTACCAGGAAATGATCCGTCCATGACAAGGGGGAAATATTAGCTATTTCCACCCACGGATTTTCCGCCTCCGAACAGAACACCAAATCAAGAGTATTACCCGCACAATGTGTGGGACCCTGTATCAGCTGGGACAGGCCCATGGCCGCCATGGTTTCCATGAATTCCCGAGCCGCACCGGATGGAACGTAGCTGGCTGTGAGGGAGATGTTGAAGTTGCGCAGGACAAGAAGCCTGGGCGTCTCCAACATCAGCTCAAGAACCAGCTGTGTCAGCTCATTAAGGGAGTCCGCTAATGCACGGGGTGGCCGATACACCAGCAGAATCCCTAGACTGTCCCTAGCCTTTAGGGTCAGGTAAATACACTCGATATAGGAGGTCTGTCGGATGTGGTTCCTGGTGAGGGACACGGTGTTCCTATGTACCAAGGCCACACCCCCCCCCCGCCCACCTAACCTGCGCTGGTCCTTCACCGAGTACCCGGCGGGCAGGGCCTGAGCCCACATGGCGTCCCCTTCAGGCCCCAACCAGGTCTCGGTAATGCAAGCCAGGTCACACTTAGAGTCCTCCAGTAGATCCTGGAGGATGTGGGTCTTGTTATTGATAGACCTGGCATTGCACAGGAGCAGCGACAGGGTTTGTGGCACGGTTGGAGTGACCCTCAGGTCCTTCAGGTTGGGAGGGGGACAGGAAGGCGAGATAGATATGATGCATCTATCACGCCTTCCCCTGGAACGGAAGTCCCTTCTCCCACCACCATACCTCCCCCTGCCCCACACAACCTCTATTGGGGCTCCGCCCACCAAGGTGTTATCCCCGGCCCAGGCATCCCCCGCATCCCTATCCTCCCCCCACCCTTCTATGGCTGTTAAGGGAGCAGAGGTTAGCCACTGCAGGCATCCTCTGCTCCCAGGCTATTCTAGGCCTCCTGCACCCGCTGAGACTGCGCACCTGCGCAGATACGCAGCGGCGGAGCTCCCCAAGTCCGTGGGCGGCACTCCCGGGGCGGTGCGCAGATGCGCACCTCCGATACCCCGGGAGGAGGCCGCCCGGCAAGAGGCGCAGTCCCAGCAGCGGCATCGGCGTCGGTGGTCCTTGGCGAGGAGGCAGAGGGGGGTGTGACTGGGAGGGACCGGTTTCCCGGCTTTTGTACCCGCCGCTCTCACCTCTCGAAAAGGCAGATATCCACTGGCAAAGATCCACACAAGCTCCAGGTGCTTAAGTAGGCAAGGAGCAGGCCTTCAGGTGTGTCTGATCACAAGGACGCTTCTGATAAAGCCTCCGTGATCTTCGAAGGCCCTCTCTTTCGACTGAAAGTAGGCACACTGCCCAGATCCTCCTCTGTGTCCACAGCCTCAGCACCAGGCAGACTTGGCTGCTGAACCTCTGGAGGAGCCACAGACTCTGCTCCAGCGGAGCTAGGGCCAGTCTCAGGCTCCCCAATTACAGGTTCCAGTCCCAGAGGCTCTGGCTCGTCCTCTGAGTCCTCCGAGTCATCCTCCAGGCTGGGCATGACAGTCAGTGTCCATGCTTCTGCTCCAGGATCTGAACCCGGGGCACTCAAGGAGATGCCTTCCTTTTCAAATGGAATGGAATGATTTTCTATGCCACTCCGCCTGCCCCAGAGGAACGACCTCCGCTGTCAAAGGTTGGGTTCCACACAGACACCGAGGCCCTGCGTCTTGTGGCTTGGAGGATTTGTCCGTGAGTTCACTTCCAGATCCTGGCTGCAAGGTCCTCTTTGTGGCTCTCAAACCTTCTAGCCACCTGAAGTGGCACAAGTTTTGAGACCTTCTTGACCGCATGAGGGCTTTCTCCGTCCTGAGTTTGAGTGCCCCACGTACTGGACTTCCTCATGATGCTAGCAGGACTCTTGCTCTCGTCATTGAACTACTACCTTGCTGCTATTTGCATTCATTTCTGACAATCGCCCTTCCTTTTTTAAAAGGTTACGCTGGCAATCCCCACCCTCCATCCTCGATCTCTATGGACCTTAGGGTTAGTTCTTACCTGGAAAACCACGACTGACCTACGCTTGTTCTCATGGAAAACTGCCTTTCTCATAGCCACTGCCTTGGTTCGTTGTGGCACCAAACGCTGTAGGCGCATCCTCCACCTTCCTCAGTGGAGGAATTCCTTTGCAGGAGGATGTCTGCAAAGCTGCAGTCCGGCCTCGACCACTAACTTCCATCTCCCACTTCAGGCTGGATGCCAGGGCCAGACGGGACGCAGCTTTTGGAGGGCAGTGGGGCTTTCTGGGCTACACTGAGCTTTGTTATACACTGGAACCTCGCCTTACGCGGGGGATCCGTTCCAGACACACACACACACCCCCCGCGTAAGGTGAACTCCACCTATGCTTGAGCCCCATTCAAGTGAATGGGACTTGTGCGTGCGGTGGCACAGTGGTGGCATGCACCGCCCTGCACGCTCCCACTGCATTGTACTGCAATTTGATGGCTTTTGGTTATAGCATATGACTCATACGCCAGCATTGTTTCCATGCCTTCATTGTTAGTTGATGAACACTGTTTATTAATATGCACTTGGTATCTCGACACTCCTTCTGTCATCGACCAAAGCTTGCCAGCCTCACCCATTTCTTTGCTTCGCAGAGACCATGAAGAAGGAGGACAGGTTGCTTACCTGTAATGTCGTTCTTGGAGTGATCATCTGCGAATTCCCACAAATCCCGCCTGTCAGCCTTCCTTCAGAGTCATGTCCTCCTCATGCTCCGCATTATGCTGGGAACTGGAGAAAGAGCGGGAATGCTAGGGGCACAGATGTGTACGAATGAGCGGAGCTACCACTAAAAGGTTTTCCTTAGCAATTCCAGATGGCCCTGAAGCTATTTGCACAGAATAACCCATCCATGTGAATTCACCGATGACCACTCCAAGAACTACTGTTACAGAGAGGTAACCTGCCCTCCTTTGGGGCCCTCTCAGGCAGCTATAGCTAACCTGGGGTCCATGTCATGGGTGCGGAAGGCGCACCTTGCAGGCTCCCCAGCACCCTCCCACCCCCAATATGTATAAAAATGAGGACATTTTTGCCCGCAGGACGATGGGGGTGGGCTGCTCAGGGCAGTTGTGTTTCACTGTGGGTCAGAATCGCCTCATATAATTGGCTCTCATGGTTTATTGGTGTTGATGAGTCTCAATATGTTTTCCTCCTTCCTGACTTTGCTGGAATAGGGGAGTTGGTAATTTAACTTCAGCAGAAGTGTTTTCATTAACATTGCCTTTGGGTGAAGGTGGTCTCAATACTCTAACCCTAAACATTTTGTGTGATCCTCTCAAGCCCCAAACTGACTGTGATTGTGGTAAAGAAGCGGGTGAATAATAGATTCTTTGCCCATATTGAGGGAAGACTGCAAAACCCTCCTCCTGGCACCGTGATCGACGTAGAGGTCACCCGGCCGGAGTGGTAAGTCCCAAGGAGAAAGGGAGCGCCGTTTTGGGAGGGAAAGGGCTGGGGCTGCTGCTCTCTCTTCTTCCAGGTCAAGGGCCAGCTCTCCTGGGCCGGCAGCGTGGGTTAGATGCCAGGGGCCATAGGAGCTCAATGCAAAGGCCACGGACCTGGAAGAGAAGCTCCAGGGTTGTGCAGCTGTCCGATGACATGTTAGATGCTTTCCCCCAGGCTTACTTGGCTCTGTGCAGGAGAGTTCCTCTGGGGATGCCTGCTTTGGCGTCAGGACGAGTGGAATAGTTGGGGGGTTGCCTTTCTCCCTGTTTCTCACACCTGTGATCTGCATTTGCGCAGAGCAGCCCCATGGGAGCCTCCTGGGTCCCTTCGATGCATCGTCCCACCCTTTGCTCACAGAGGCACTGTTTGTCAGTTCTTTATCACCCTTTCATGCTGGAATTGGTGATTGTGAGACAGGCCAAAGAAGAGTAGAGTCCAGTGCAGAGCCTGGTTTTCAGAAAAGCTGGTTTTAACGGGTTCAAGGGAATTCTGGGCAGGACCCCATGGCTAGAGATGCTAAAGGAAAAAGACTTGGCGGGGTGGGATTTCATGAAGAAAGAAAATGGCCCCCGCATCATTTCCTGTCCCTCTTCTCCAGATCTGTGGCCAAGTAGTTCCTTGGCGGACTCCAAAACCTGCACCCGCCAGCCCCACTTGAAGGGGCCACCATTGGGATCCTTCCATAGCATTAGCACAGTTGACCAAAGCACTGTCTGAGCCGCTTGCCAGATGCTCACTGCAACATCTCTCTTACTCAGTCACCTTCCTCCTAGTGGTAGCAACAACAGCGTGGAAATGTGGGGATGGTCCTGGCCTTTTACACTTGATAGACTTTCAGACAGACTTCTAGACTTTTTCCCTAAGGAAAGGGCAGATGAGTTACTGAAACATTGCACACATGTGCTGGCTCAACTGCCTAAACCTGGCTTATGGATAGCCACTGCCACCTTCCACTGTCATGAACTTTACTACATTGAAACAAGATCTTAGGCCAATGCATCCTTTGGCCAGTCCATTTTATTCTCCCTCTGCTTCGCCATTCCTTTCCCATGTGTACAATGCACAGAGACCATAGTGAGGAGCACCTGGCTGACTGATATTCTCCACGTGGCAGTTTGTGCATTCGCACGCGCATGCTGTGGCACATAGCTCTTTCATCCTTGGCTTTTTTGCTGTGCCAGAAAACCGTGTGAACCAAGGAAATGCTGCTGATGATGATGCTGCTGTTTAGGCAGGAAGGGACTGGGGCTGCAGCCGAAAACCTCCAGTTGTGGGAAGCCTCCAAGGAGCCGCCCTGCGCAGAGGGAGATCCCATGCGCGTAATTCATGGGGGACCCTTCGAAGGACTTCAAGGACAACGGAGGCCAGTCTCCTGTTTCTCTTCCAACTAGTCAGTCTTTGGACTGCTGCACTGTGCACTTAAGCTCTCCTGCGGCGCTAGATGCTCCATCCACTCGTTGGACCTGATGAACTTGGGACAATCCCCTTCATCCCAACAGTCAGAGACTGCTGTCCGAACGGTTCATGTAGGTCTCCCATTCATTTTGACTCTCTTCTAATGCAGGTACGACTTCTTCATTGTGAGTCAGTCCGTGAGAAGTGGAACTGTTTCGCCAACCCACTACAATGTCATCTACGACAGCAGCGCCCTGAAGCCGGACTACATGCAGCGGCTGACCTACAAGCTGTGCCACATGTACTACAACTGGCCGGTAAGTACTTGTCTTTGAATGGTTTAATGATTTTACTTGCTCCAGTGAGCAGGGCTGATGCAGATTAGTTTTCACATCTTTCTTCTCAACACTGGAGAGTAGGAACCTCTTGCATCCAACGCTGAGGAAGTGGCATTCTCCCACCAAAGTCATTGTGGGAGAGGAGTGTTGCGTGGAGGGGTTCTCAGGTTCAGCCGGCTAGGAAATGCTTTCTCTCCTCCTTTCTTCTCATCTGTGAACTCGCACAAACCCGCATCTTTGGTTCAGGTGCTGGCACATGGCGTCCTGAGCAAGAACAGGGAGGGATATTGCCAAGGCTGGGCAGAGCCACCGCCAAAGAGCTAATAATTGTGGGACAGAAGGTCCTGAGGGTCTTCTGCTCAGGTCCAAAACACCTGGCGTGTGAGTTCACAGATGACCCCTCGAAGAACCAGTAACAGGTGCATGGAACAAAAGGTGCACATTGAACCAACAGAAAGCAAAGGTGTCACTATATCAGCTGCCAGTATGGACAGTTTTGGAATTTGGAGCATTTTGGATTTCAGAATTCCAGATAGGCGAGACTCAGCCTGTCTTTATTCTCTGGTGCCATTTTGCGCACCAGCACTTTCAAATACGAAGGCACCATGGTTCATGCGCTGCTTCACACAACCTGCCTGTTCCTTCTCCGCAGGGGATCATCCGGGTGCCTGCTCCGTGCCAATATGCCCATAAGCTGGCCTTCCTTGTGGGTCAGAGCATTCATAGGGAACCGGACTTGGTGCTCGCAGAGCATCTCTATTACCTGTGATTCTGTGGAGGAGGAAGAAGGAAAAGTGCTGCAGGGGAAGAAGCTCTCTACTCTCGTCCTCCTTGTTGTTTTCATGCAAAGGCATCTTGCTTTCGTTGTGTTATACTGAGGTATTTCTCTTAATTTAGTTAAGGTTATCAACTTGATACTAATATTTTGTTGGCAAAGACTATAAATTGCTTCTGAGTTTAGTTTTTCCTAGAAAAAAAGTTGTTAACAGGATCAAATTTAATAAAGTTTGTTAAAGCATCTCGATTTTGAATCTTTGTTATTTAAGCTCTCCTTTCAGGTGAAAAGAAAAGACGAAAGAAGCTTCACTTTGGGCTTGTTCTCAGAGGCGCAGTACAGACTGGCGTCCACCTGTTCCACGCCGGATTGGGGCAAGCCAGACTCACCGGCAGCCCTGCGGCTCCAATCCGGAGTTTTTCCAGACCACGGAGAAGTGGCAAAATGGTCTGGAAAAGGGGTGTCCTTGGGGCTTTGTGCCCCAGACACTCCAGGAGCCACAGCCGTGGGAGAAAGGGAGCGCCCCGTCCCTTTCTCCTTGGCATCGTTTGGTTTGGTTGCAGAGGGTACAATGCAAGCACCGAAAAAGAGCTGCTGTGTGGACAGGAGGCTGCCATGAGGACGGCGTGGTCATGTTCTAGGGCTAGAGCCGTGCAGTTGCCATGCATCCCTTACCCTAGACTTGGCGCCAATACGCTGCATTTTGGCGGTCTTTACTACATCAAAGTTTACTAAAATGCAAGTTCTGATGGCTTCCTCCAGTATTTTAAAAGGCACTTTTAATGGAAACTTGCCATTTTAGGAGTTTATCACACTGGAAGTGTAGACGGTGATTAACCCGTGATAATCCTGCAATTGTGCTAATGGTTTCCACGTCATCAAGAAAACGCCAAGCGCCTCCCAGAGTGCTCCCGTGGACAAAGCGCCCACTGGTCATGGCGATGGATGGGGGTCCTTCCAAAGACACGGGGAAGGCCTCCCCCCCGAACGCACAGCAAGGCGCTTCTGCGGGAGAGGGTTGGCCGGCAGGGTCTTCCAGAGGCTTCTCTGCCAGTTAGAAAGTGCGGGGTCCCAAGCAGTTACTGACCGCTTGGCTGGACATCAATGCCAGGAAGGATTTGAGAGCAGCTCATGATACAGAGAATCTGTAAGCGTTGAGAAAGGAATGCCATCAGCGCAAAAGCTCAACGTGGGTTTCTGAGAATCTCATCTCATCTCTTCTTATGATAAAATTACCAGTTTATAAGATGAAGGGAATGCTGTGGATTCAGTAAGGCCTTTGGCATTCCTTCAAACAAGATGGTTAAAATGTGGGCTAGACAAGGCAACTGTTAGATGGATTTGTCGTTGGTTTGACCCAAAGGCTGCTCAGCAACGGCTCCTCTTCTCCTTCATCCTGGAGGGAAGTGACCAGAGGGCTGTCCAGTGGGGCTCTGTCCTGGGCCCAATCTGCTATTCAACATCTTTATCTGTGATTTGGATGATGGAATAGAGGATCTTGTTGCTCCATAGATTGTTTCTGACTTATGATGACCTTACAATATCACAAGGTTTTCTAGGTGAATTTCTTCAGAGGGGCTTTGCCGTCCACTGACGCTGAGAGAGTGTGACTTTCCCAAGGTCAGCCAGTGGGTTCCCATGGCCTAGCTGGGATTCGAACCAACCCTGGTCTCCAGAGTCATAGTCCAGCAGTCAAACCACTGCATCACAGTTCACTTGATTACAAAAGGCATTTATGGCCAAGCACTGCAAAGGGCAGTAGCAAGCGGGGTGCAGATGGTGCTGAAATTTGCCAGCAGTGCTTTCTTTGCACACAAGGACCCCCTGCTCTCGCACTCAGGCTCCCAACGCAGCCACAGCCAAGCAGGCCTCATCCTGACATGAGAAAGAGCCAAGGGGGTGACTCCGCAGGGTACCCTGGGTCTGGTTCTCTGTCTTGGGCAAGATGGTGGGGTTCAGACTCACTGGGACCCCGGGCCTCTGCAGGATGCTCCGCCCCGGGAGGCGTATGGATCCGGAAGGATTCCTGGCGGCTCTTGGGGAGTTTGCCCTGGCAGGTGATCCTGTCGAAACCCTGGCTGATCTTGGGCAGGGAAATGGCCAGAGCGGTGGACGCGGCTGCCCCAGAGGGTCCCATCCCTCGGAGTGGAGCCAAGTGTGGAAGGCCTGTGCCCTGGCAACGGTCTGCACAGTGGAGTGGACATGGGCCTTTTGCACTCTGCCCCAGAAGAAGGAGAGAAAGACGCTTTTCAGACAAAACCACTCGGATCCATTACTCCGACCCGGATGCTTTAGTTGAAGCAGGTCCCTTGGATGTCATCTCAGCGCCTGCTTGTCCCGTACGACTGGATAGGTTTCAGTCTCTGCAGCCGGCGGGTGCGGACGGGGCCCTTGGAGAAGCGAGGGCCGCCAGGTGCATGCTGGGTCCTTGTTTGTTTGTTTATTTATAGTATTTATACCCTGCTCTTCAGCCAAAAGGCTATCAAAGCGGCTTCCATTTTTAAAAACTAGACATTTCCCTGCCCTCAGGCTTATCTTGGCTCCTGAAAGTGGCCAGAGGCGGATGGGCCGAGTGAGTGCGCAAGCGGAGGGTCAGAGCCTCCATCTTGTCCAAAGAAGGCTGCAGTGAGGCTGTGACTGAAAAAGGTCTCTCAATGCAGGAACTCTCAATCAAAGCACCCCTGAGAGATGGCCATCCAGCCTCTGCTCAAAGACCTCCAAAGAAGGAGACTCCATCACTTTCCAAGGCATCTTATTCCACCATCTAACAGCCTTTACTGTCAGGGAGTTCCTCCTAATGTTCAGCTGGAATCTCTTTCCCTGGAGCTGCATCCATTGCTCCATTGGGTCCTGTTCTCTGGAGCAGCAGAAAACAAGCTTGCTCCCTTCTCAGTATGGCATCCCTTCAAGTATTTAAACAGGGCTCTCATATCACCTCTTAACCTTCTCTTCTCCAGGCTAAACATCCCCAGCTCCCTGAGTCTTTCCTCATAGGGCTCCATGGTTTCCAGGACCTTCACCATTTTAGTCGCTCTCCTTTGGACACATGGCTCCAGTTTCTCAATGTCCTTTTTGAATTGTGGGGCCCAGAACTGGACACAGGATTATTCCAGTTGAGGTCTGACCAAAGCAGAGTACAGTGGTACCCCGGGATACGAAAGCACCGCCTTACGAAATTTCCGGGATACGAAAAAATCCCATAGGAAAAAACTGTTCCAGGTTACGGGTTTTTTTTCGGCTTACGAAAAAATTTTTTGGTGCTTTTCGGCGCTTTTTCGCACGAAACGCGGCTTTCCAGCGCTAGCGCCTATGGCTTTTTCGGGTTACGAAAAAAATCGGGTTACGAACGCCGCGGCGGAACGAATTAATTTCGTAACCCGAGGCACCACTGTACAGTGGCACTATTACTTCTCTTGATCTAGATGCTACTATTGATGCAGCCTAAAATAGCATTGGCCTTTTTAGCTGCCGCCTCGCACTGTTGCCTCATGTTCAACTTGTGGTCTTCTTGGACTCCCAGATCCCTTTCAGACGTAGTTTCATTCAGCCAGGTGTCCCCCATAATCCTATATCTGTGCATCTTATTTTTCCTCGCTAAGTGCAGTACCTTACATTTCTACGTGTTGAAATTCATTTTGTTAGCTTTAGCCCAGCTTATTATTATTATTATTATTATTATTATTATTATTATTATTATTAACCTTTATTTATGAAGCGCTGTAAATTTACACAGCGCTGTACATTCAATCTTTTTAGTTAGAGGGTTCCCTGCCCTGGGGCTTCCAATCTAAAAAGACATGACACAGAAGGAGAAGAAGGGAAAGGTGGAGGGAAAGGGTCAGAGGTCCAGCAGTTCCTCTCTACCTCCGAGGCCTGGACCAAGGCAGAGGGACTGGAGGGATAGGGCTTGGCTTCATAATGGATGGTTAATCTTCATCCAGGGAAAATACATACTCTCAAATAGGATAATGCATATACTCGCCTGTTCAGGTCGTTTTGGCCCATCCAGGGGTTTCTGGATGAGACGGATTGTCTGGATCTGTTTCAATATGCCCTCAGGCCTGGCTTTGGTTGCCTTAGTGGGTGACCTATGCAGGGAACTGGACGGTGGAGTGTGTCCTTGCTGGCCCTGCTGGATCTTTCAGGAGCTTTGTGTGCCATCGGCCAGGGTCTCCTCCTGGGCTGGGAGCTGGGTCACTGCTGTCCAGCGGTTACTTGGAGGGGAGGACAGAGAAGGTGCTCTGGGGGATACCTGTCCGAGTCCCAAGGGTTCTGGGTTGTCCCTCATGCTATTTAACATCTGCCCAAAGCTGATGGAAGAGATCATCCGAAGGCTTTGTGTGTGTTTGCGCTCCTCAGTGTTTGCTCTTCTTCCTGGAGAGAAGCAACTACTAGGGCTCTGTCCTGGGACCAATGTAGTTGAACATCCTTAAGATGTGATTTAGATGACAGAATAGGAAGCATGCTTAACAGATTTGCAGACGAGTAGCCAATATCCTCAGGGCCAGGATCAGAATTCAAAATGATTTCGGCAGATTGGAGAGCTGGGCCATTTTGAAAGGGACTAATGCAGGGTTCTACATCTAGGCAGGAAAAAGGAAGTGCGCCAATATTGTACGGGTGGCACTTGGCTCAAAAGCATCACGCGTGAAAAGAACCGGTCTTTGTTGCTGTTGTGTGCCTTCTAGTCATTTCCAACATATTGGACTATGGCTCTGGAGAACAGGGTTCGAATCCGTGTTTGTGATGATTCCTTGAGAGCAATGCCCTGTGCGTGGCCCTTACTCCCAGGGAGTCCCTTAAAAGAACTAATCTTCCGCTGCCACCACTCAGTGAATTATCAATGAACTATATTTCCCAAGCACAATAAACTATATTTCCCAAGCACACACTGAGACTTGCTTGAGAGAGAGATCTAGTTTCCTTTCTTGCTAACCCACAGCAATCAATAACCGAGATAAGGCACGTGTACAGGAGCCAGAGAGATAGCAGATGCTTTTAAAAGAAAGAAGTTTATTTTAAAGAAAGAGTATAGAATAGGAAGGTATCACTCATGCCAGGCCTCCTTGCCTTGCAGGTCAGAAAACACAGTTACAAAGATATTCATTTCAGGCAAGCTATTAGATAAACATAACCAAAACCTAGACGTACTGACTAACACTGTTCCTAAGCTACTCACACAATGATGGGATTTGCAGTCCTTGTGGAGTTCTTGGAATCAGGGAGTTGGCTCCTTGCCAACTCTACCTGCATGCCAGAGCAGGTCCTCCGGCTGCTCAGAGGACAGACCTCTGGGTTCCCCAAACACAGCCAAGATGGAGAACAAAGGACACATGGTCCTACAGGGGTATTTAAAGCCCTCTCTTGGAATCTTTTTGAACTGCCGCTCTGGCTCTGTTGATTGGCCAAGTGAGCCTTACGTCAGCTATGATGTAGCTGCTCATTAGCATGTGATGTCATCTCTCATTAGCATGTATCTCCTCCCAGATTAACCCTTTGTAGTTCAGGAGAAGTTCTCAGGTGACTGGGAACCCAACCACCACAGTGTTAAAACCCACTGGGTCACTTTGGGCAATAAGTCACACTCTGGGAGGAAGGCCATGACAAACCTCCTCTGGGGAAACCTGCCAAGGAAACCCCATGAGAAGGTCACGGATTTGTTCAGAGGAGGGTCGCCCTTGCCTTCTCCTGAGGCTGAGAGAGTGTGCCTTGCCCAAGGTCTCCCATTGGGTTTCATGGCCGAGCTGGGAATCAAAGGGGAGGACTCCAGAGATGCTGGACATGAGCAGAAGGAAAGGCCTGGAGGGAGATGAGAAGGTCCCAGCGGCAGGACAGCTGCCGTCAAGCATCTCACGGATTGCCATAGAGAAGACGGAGGGGCCTGTTTCTGCTGCTCCAGAGACTGGAACACAAAGCAGCGGTTCCCTATTTCAAGAAGAGGGATTCCACCTAAACGCTGGAAGGGATTCCGACGGAAAGCGCTGTCCAGCTGCCTTGGAGGACAGGGGACGCGCCTTCTTTGGAGGCCTTTAAACAGAGGTTGGACGGCCCTCCTAGGAGGTGTGTTCCCTCTTGGCCAAAGGGCTTGGGCTGGACGGTCCTTGGGCATCCATTCCATTTCTAAGATCCTCTGATTCTTTGTTGCCGTCCGGAATCATAGAATCATAGAGTTGGAAGAGACCGCAAGGGCCCTGATCCAGTCCAACCCCCTTCTTCTGCCATGCAGGAAATCCCAATCAAAGCATCCCTGACAGATGGCCATCCAGCCTCTGTTTAAAGAGCTCCAAGGAAGGAGACTCTATCACCCTCCGAGGAAGGAGTGCATTCCACTGTCGAACAGCCCTTACTCTCAGGAAGGTCCTCCTAATGTTCAGGTGGAATCTCTTTTCCTGTAGCTTGCATCCATTGCTCCTTTGTGTCCTGTTCCCTGGAGCAGCATAAAACAAACTTGCTCCCTCTTCAACATGACAGGGCTATCATATCACCTCTTAACCTTCTTTTCTCCAGGCTAAACATCCCCAGCTCCCTAAGACCTTCCTCATAGGGCATGGTTTCCAGACCCTTCACCATTTTTGTCGCCCTCCTTTGGACACATGGCTCCAGTTTCTCAATGTCCTTTTTGAATTGTGGGGCCCAGAACTGGACACAATATTCCAGGTGGGGCCTGACCAAAGCAGAATACAGTGGCACTATTACTTCTCTTGATCTAGACACTATACTTTTATTGATGCAGCCTAAAATCGCATTGGCCTTTTTAGCTGCCGCATCACACTGTTCACTCATGTTCAACTTGTGGTCTACTTGGACTCCTAGATCCCTTTCACACGTAGTTTCATTCAGCCAGGTGTCCCCCATAATCCTATATCTGTGCATTTTATTTTTCCGCCCTTTTCTCCCTGTTGAATTTCATTTTGCTAGTTTTAGCCCAGCTTTCTAGTCTATTCAGGTCATTTTGAATCTTGATCCTGTCCTCTGGAGTATTAGCTATTCCCCCTAATTTGCCATCATCAGGAAGTGAACCTACCGTTTCCTTCTTCTTCCTTTTGCTGTGGACATATCCAAAAAAGCCCTTTTTATTGTTCTTAACCTCTCTATCAAGACTGAGTTTGTTCTGGGCTTTAGCTTTTCTGACTTTACCCTACAAATGCCTGCTATTTCTTTGAATTCCTCTTTAGTGATTTCCCCCTTTTTCCATTTCTTATACATCTTCCATTTCAAACTCATCTCGGTTGAAAGTTCCTTAGTCATCCATCCTGGTTTCTTGAGACTTCTCCCGTTTTTCTTTCTCACTGGAACTGTTTGAAATTGTGCCTTCAGTATCTCCCTTTTGAGAAAGTCCCATCCGTCCTGAACTCCTTTATCTTTTAGTATTTCTGACCATGGAATCGCTCTCAATACTTCTCTAAGTTTACTGAAATCCGCTCTCCTAAAGTCTAGGATGCGTGTCTGACTCTGCCTGGCTTCTCCTCTCCATTGTACAACAAACTCCAGGAGAACGTGGTCACTTCCACCGAAGGATCCCACCACTTGCACCCCATTAACCAAGTCATCCTTGTTGGTGAGGATCAGATCCAGAATAGCTGACCCCCTTGTTGCCTCTTCCACCTTTTGGACCATGAAATTGTCTTCCAGGCAAGTGAGGAATTTGCTAGGCCTTGAGGATTTGGCTGAGTTTGACTTCCAACAAATATCAGGATAGTTGAAGTTGCCCATCACTACTACATCTCTCTTTTCTGACTGTGTGGTCATCTGTTCTAGGAAGGCATCATCCAATTCCTCCGTCTGACTTGGGGGTCTGTAGTAGACTCCCACCGTAAGATCCTTCTTGTTTCCCTCCCCTTTGATTCTTATCCAGATGCTCTCAAAACTTAAATAACACAAAGTAACACACACTGAAAAATACACCTGAACCGTTGCGGTCAGTCCGTCCAAATGGCTCTCGCCTCTCTTTTCAACAGCATCGCTGTTCCCTCTCTTTTTGTAAACCAGGGGTAAGGGATGCATAGCAGCCCCCAGCAAGCTCCATTTGCTTTTGAGGGGGGCTTCCTCCGCACCGCTGGACCCACAGAGTGGAAGTGTGGGACGCAGGAAGGGGCCATGTCTTTCTGCTCAGCACAGACCCTGCTTGGCCGTATTCTGCAGCAAGGTCTTTGCACACGGCCCCTGAGCAGGCTGCCAAGGGTCTCTAAGAAAGCATGCTCCATGGGGCTCCAGGGCCCTGCCTCTGGCTCCATTCCCCCAAAGGACAAGCCTCAACGCCAACGGCAGAGCCACAGGGGGAGCGAGCAAAGGCAACAGAGCTGGCATGGGCCCCATGGACCCCGGCTGCGCTGCGGCCTGCGACACCAAGGGATTCCGTTGCCATGGCAGTGCCATGATTTCCAAGGATGCCAGGCCGGGGGTGGGGCAACTGTCCCTCACCTGCCACTTCCAGGACGCGTCAGTGAGCGTGGCACTGGACCCCACCTGGTGAGACCCCCCCACTTACTCCACTGCCCATTTGGGGGGGGTCCCAGTCGGGAAGCATAGTCAGCCCTCTCCTTCCTCTGGGGCTCAACCCTAACCCCAACCCCAGCCATGGGATGCTCCTCTGTCTCAGGCTCTGCTGCCAGGACAGCCAAAACCCCTTCACTGACCCACTCCTGGGACCCCAGCCCCAGGAAGGGGAAGACAGGCTCCTGCCAGGCATTGCTAAGGCCTCACAAACGGATGGTTATCCTCTCTCAGTCAAATAGGAGCCGCTGGCAGGGCTGGATCTCTGTCCCTCTGCCCCACTGCCCAACCAAGTGGCCGTCCGGCGGCTGAAATGGCCAGGACACAGCCAGGGCATCCCTCCACATTTCCAAGCTCTGTACTTATTTCAAAGTCACGCAGAAGGCCCCAAGGAAAGGAGAACCAAGCATGGTTGCAAATTGGGCTTTTATGGACCCGGAGCCAAACATGAAGACGCTAGCGGTTCAAAGCCAGAGGAAAAGGCTTCAGGGTTTGCTGCCCTGATGCTGCGGCCATTTCCCTGTCCAAGAGTGGTCCGGCCAGATGGATGGTGTCCTCTTGGCTCTGCTCCACCAGCAGCCAAGCAGGGCTTTGGGAGAGGGCTCTTAGCATTGGGTTACACTGTCCCTAGTTCTTTTTCATGGATCGGCTTTCAAGTCATTTTTACTTTCTGTTGCCATCAAGCCGCTTCTGATTTAGGGAGATGACCCGAAGGTTTCCTCGTCTGAAAGGGGTTTGCTGCCATTGCCTGACCTGAGGCTGAGGGAGCATGACTTGCCCAAGGCACCCAAGCGGTTTCTGTGGCTGAGTGGGATTCGAATCCTGATCTCCAGAGTTGCATCTAACCCTCCAAGCAGCCAACCATACCAGGCTGGCACCGTTGGTTCTGTTGGTGCCTTAAGCTTAGATTCATAGAATCATAGAGCTGGGAGAGACCCCAGGGGCCACCCAAGCCGACCCTCTTTTTCTGCCCAAGCCCTCCCTGGAAAAGAGGGCCATCCAGCCTTTGTTTAAAAGCAGCCTCTATTGAGGCACCATTCAAACATATAGCCATGTTAATCTGCAGAATCAATACGTAGACAGAGTTTATAGAATCATAGAGTTGGAAGAGACCACAAGGGCCCTGATCCAGTCCAACCCCTTTCTTCTGCCATGCAGGAAATCCAAATCAAAGCATCCCTGACAGATGGCCATCCAGCCTTTGTTTAAAGACCTCCAAAGAAGGAGATTCCACTACACTCCGAGGAAGGAGTTTGTTCCACTGTTGAACAGCCCTTACTCTCAGGAAGGTCCTCCTAATGTTGATCTGGAATCTCTTTTCCTGTAGCTTGCATCCATTGTTCCGGGTCCTGTTCTCTGGAGCAGCAGAAAACAAGCTTGCTCCCTCCTCAATATGACATCCCTTCAAATATTTGAACAGGGCGATCATATCACCTCTTAACCCTCTTTTCTCCAGGCTAAACATCCCCAGCAGTTCCCTCAGTCGCTCCTCATAGGGCTTCAAGGTTTCCAGACCCTTCACCATTTTTGTCACCCTCCTTTGGACACGTGGCTCCAGTTTCTCAATGTCCTTTTTGAATTGTGGGGCCCAGAACTGGACACAATATTATTCTAGGTGGGGCCTGACCAAAGCAGAATAGAGTGGCACTATGACTTCTCTTGATCTAGACACTATACTTCTATTGATGCAGCCTAAAATAGCATTGGCCTTTTTAGCTGCCGCATCGCACTGTTCACTCATGTTCAACTTATCGTCTACTTGGACTCCTAGATCCCTTTCACATGTATTTTCATACAGCAATGTGTCTCCCATCCTATATCTGTGCATTTTATTTTTCCTCCCTAAGTGCAATACCTTACATTTCTCCGTCTTGAATTTCATTTTGTTAGCTTTGGCCCAGCTTTCTAGTCTATTCAGGTCATTTTGAATCTTGATCCTGTCCTCTGGAGTATTAGCTATTCCCCCTAATTTGGTGTCATCTGCAAATTTGATAAGTATGCTCCCAATTCTGTCATCCAGGTCATTGATAAAGATGTTGAATAGCCCTGGGCCCAGGACAGAGCCCAACTGGACACCCCACTGGTCACTTCTCTCCAGGAGGAAAAAGAACCATTGTTGAGAACCCTTTGGGGTTCGGCCGGTCAACCAATTACAGATCCATTTAACAGTTCCTTTGTCTAGCCCACATTTTACAAGCTTATTTGCAAGAATGTCATGGGGAACCTTGTCAAAGGCCTTAGTGAAATCCAGATCTACTACATCCACAGCATTCCCTTCATCTACCAAGATGGTCATTTTATCAAAGACAGAGATTAGGTTTGTCTGGCATGACTTCTTTCTCTGAAACCCATGTTGACTTTTGTGATGATGGCATTGCCTTCTAGATGTTCACAGACTCTGTGTTTAATGATCTGCTCCAGAATCTTTCCTGGGATTGATCTCAGACTAACTGGGGGATCATTGTTGGGATCCCCTTTTCCCCCCTTTTGAAGATGGGGACAACGTTTGCCCTCCTCCAGTCGGCTGGGATTTCTCCTCTTCTCCAGGAGTCCTCAAAGACTATTATGGCCAATGGCTCCGATATTACATTTGCCAGTTCTTTTAATACCTTTGGATGGAGTTCATCTGGTCCCGGAGACTTAAATATATCTAGATTAACAAGGTATTCCTCTACTATCTCTTTACTGATTCTGTAATGTTCCCTGTTAGCATTGCATCATCTTCTCTGTGCATTAGCCCTACCATTTCCTTCTTCCTTTTGCTGCAGACATACCCAAAAAAACCATGGGATCACCCCCAGTATTTCTCTAGGGCAGGTTATAGACCACCCATTTGGGGCGGTCTGGACTCGCCCCTTTCCTCAGAGTATCGGGGCTTCAGTGGTTACACCGGCAGCCGCTGAGGCCCCGATCCGCCGCTTTTCAGGCTGTGGGGAAGCAGCAAAACGCCGCTTCCCCGCAGCCTGAAAAGGGGTGTCCTTGGGGCTTCAAGCACCAGGGACACCCCGCGGTGACGGGGAGGGGGGGAAAGGGGCCGCTTGGCCCCTTTCTCCCTTGCTTCGCTGGGCGCATCCGTCTGAAGGCTGCGCCCAGCAAAGCAAAGTGGCGCCGCGGACCAGGAAGGAGCTCCGAAATGGAGCTCCTTCCTGGTCCGTGGAAAGGGCGCCCTAGGTGCCCTGCTGTGGACTGAGGATGTCACGTCCGCGCCGCCCCGTCTAGAGGCGGCGCGGCCGTGACGTCCTCACGGTGGCGGCCATATGGAAGGGCTGCCGCCGTTTAGTGCATGACGAGCACACACTAGGGTTAGGGCGGTGCGGAAGCACCACCCTTTTGTAACCCTAGTGCATGCTCGTCACGCACTAAAACACCGGTCTGTAACCGGCCTGAGTTTACTGAAATCCACTCTCCTGAAGTCTAGGATGTGTGTTTAACTCTGCCTGGCTTCTCCTTTCCATTGTATAACAAACTCCAGGAGAATGTGGTCACTTCCACCAAAGGATCCCATCACTTGCGCTCCGTTAACCAAGTCATCCTTAGTCTTTTGTGGTTTTTTGGGGGGCTCTGTGGCATGTTCTAGAAGAGTTTCCTCCTGACGTTTCAACAGCAGCATCTTCAGAGAACGCTTGCCTGGAAAAAGTGGGTCTATATATATCCTGTGTGAGGCTGGGAATGCAGAGGGATTTGCCTGTGTCTTGTTCTGTGCTGAAGGCCGGCCTCAGGCTGAGAGGCTCATGCAAAGCAGGAGGAGTGTCTGCTAATTGGGGATCATGATCTGCTGGGAAGCCCCTGACTCTGAGTGGTTTCCCATTTGCATTTGCTGGGTCCTCATTTTGCTATTCCTCAGGGATAGTAGCCAAACCTTGTTCACTTTCAGGGATTCCTCTTTCCTGTTGAAATTGTCCAGGTGTTTGTGGATCTCAATGGCTTCCCAATGAATGGAATGGGGGCCAGAGAGGAATTTGCTGGACCTTGTTTTCTGCTGCTCCAGAGAATAGAACCCAGAGCAATGAAGCAAAATACAGGAAAAGAGATGCCACCTAAACAAATGTTAGTTTGACAGTGGGATACGCAGCTGCCTCAATGGAGATTGGTGGATTCTCCTTCTTTGGAGGTCTTTAAGCAGAGGCTGGATGGCCACCTGTCAAGGAGGCATTGATTGAGAGTTCCTGCATGGCAGAAGAAGGGGGTTGGACAGGAGCAGGGCCCTTCCAAGGCTAGGATTCTCTGAATTCCTTCATCTGACTTGGGGCTCTGCAGTGGACCCCCACAATAACACCTCTGTTGTTTCCCTCCCCTTTAAAGACTATCCAGATGTTCTGTACCTGGCTTCCAGGAGTTAAGTCTCTTCACAGGTGTAAACATCCTTGGCATATGCTACTGCTGCTACTCCTCCTTTGCTGTTTGGCCTGTTTTTCTTTTAAAGGTCATGCCCCTCATTCCCTCACGTATTACTGTCTCACCCCACAGCACCCCTCATCGCCAGAGGACCCACAGCCGTTGTGCCTTCGGCAGAGCCCCGCGCCCCACTGCTGGCTCCAAGATGGCCCCCAAGAAGGCCAAACCGAAGGGGAAGAAGGCCAAGGGCAAAGGGCCAGAGAAGGTCCCCCGGAGCACCCTGCCCTACGTCAGCGAGAAGGAAAAGTTTCTGCAGAAGGAGCATGTGACACTGACGGAGCACATCAAGAGCTACACGGAGCGCGTGCGCCACTTCCAGTGGGAAAACAACTTCTTGGACAAGGAAGCCCAGCAGATCCGGGACACCAACAAGGTCTATCTCTCCTACTGGGCCCGGCGCAACCTCAGGTTCCAGAACGCCATCATTTCCCTGAACGACCAGAATCGCTTTGACCTGGAGCAGATCCGGAAGGAGAAGGTGCAGCTGGCCGCCTGGTACACGGTGAAGGAGCAGGAGGTGCGCGAGGAGCTGCTGCGGCTGGAGGCGAAGATCTGCGTCCTGGACAAGGACATAGAAGCCCTCCGTCCCTGGCAGGAGCTGCAGGCGGAGCAGCTGGCCCGCATCCGGGAGCTGGAGAAGGAGCTGCTGGCCATGAAGGTCCACCACTCGGAGCAGATGCACAAGGTCAAGAGCCGCTTCCTGCAGCTGGTGGCCGAGTACGAGATGGAGGCGCAGCAGAAGGTCCAGGCCCTGGCCAAGCTGGCCGAGAAGGAGGCCGTGCGCTGCCTCATCCTGCACACCAAGCAGATCAAGGCCGACAGCTGGCGCCTGCACCACGACCTGGAAGCCCTCATCAAGGAGGCCCAGCGGCTGAAGACCTTCCTGGGCCAGCTGAAAGGCCAGCAGCGCCAGCTCCTCCGGGAGCACCAGTACCGCCAGGACCTGGCCCGCCTGCGCAGCTGGCTCCGGCCCCCGGGCGCCCGGATGGTCATCACCCCTGGCAGCTGCTTCCGGTGCAGCCCCTTGGCCATAGGCAGGTCCCTCTCCACTCGGGGGTCTGCGAGCAGCGAAACCCTGGCCCCCGAGTGCCAGGCCAGCTGCTCTGCCCCATGGGCCACACGGCCCTCCTGGCCCTGCAACACTCCTGCAGGGACTCCAAGGAAAGAGAGGGGCTGCTCCTCCTGAGCCTTGGAGGGAGGAGAAAGAGCGGGAGGCTGTGTCCGTGCCCAAATGGATGCCCAGACATGGCCTCCCCCGCCCCATGCTGCAGCCGGGCGCAATACAACGCCAACGCTGCCCTGCAGGCCCAGCAGAAGAGGCTGAGAAAGAGAAGGAGGAGGAGAAACAGCAAAAGGAACCCAAGGCCCAGTGGAGATTTGCACTGCTGGCCTCGAGTGCGATGTCTGCAGCACCAGCTTCCTTCCGCTTTCTGGTTTTGAGTTTTGAGTTGTAGGTTGCTAAGGTTGTTTCTTGCTCCTCTTACAAAGTTTGTTCCTGTTGTAAGTCACTTGGAGACTATAAATGTTAAGGGTGATGAAATAATAGAATTACTGTCACTTAACAGCAGCTTCTGTGGGATCAGTTTGGGAAAGATGTTGAAAAGCAGCAACTGCTCAGCAGTTTTTGGCAGAACAATACCTGCCCAGTTAAGTTAGTCCTGCTGCTGAAAAGCTTCTCCTTCTTGTGACAAGAGACACCTGAGAAACGTCTTACTCCCAGGATGTAGCTCCTGTTCCCCAAAGGAGCCCCGGAGCCTTTGTCCCGGCCGTCCGGCCGTCCATCCATCCACACACCCCTCCTGACCAGGGGAAGGAGGGCTGGCCATAAGATCCCCCCATCGATGAGTGACCCGCTGGCACAATCCTCCAGAGCAGACCCCAGTACCGACATTGCCCCCCAAACCAGGGCAAGACAGGGACCCCTCCATTTTGGACGAAACAGAGAACAGGCCAAGCTCTTTGGCTCTTCTCCAGAAGGCCACGATGGGGGCTGCAGGAGGCAGGAGAATCCTGTGGGCATTTTGGCCATTGTGCGAAGGTTGCCAACAGTTTCTCCCCTTGCAAAGGGGCTGCAACCTTCTCTCACTCACCTCTCCCAGGATGACGGCCAAAGCCACGATTGGTGCAGCAGTAGAAACGTCCAGCAATCTCTCACCAGTTTCAGCAATATTCCCAAGAGCAAGGAGGTCACCGTCACACCCGTTTCCACAGCTCAGGGCGCCTCCGTTCACTCTGGGTTCCAAGGAAGGGGGATGCTGGGAGAGGCACCAGGAGGCCAGGGCAGGTGGCCTGGGGCTGGACCGTCCAAGGGGCCCCCTCCCCGCCAGGCCAGAGCAGGACTCCAGACCTTGCCCTCCGCCAGAGGCAACCAAGAAAGGGACACTCTTTTTGCCTATAAAAAGGTTTCTTTTATTCAAAATCCTTAGAAGAATAAACACGCGCGGGAGGAGAGAATCCAGGCAGGGGCAGGGCTGGACCAGTAGTCTTCCTGGGCTAAAAACAGCATCCAGGAACCCAGGCCACACTTGGGGCTGCCCAAGGGGCCCCAAAAGGCCTCTCCTTCCCATTCTCTGCCCTCCTTCGGCATTTGGCTCAACTGGGGAGGAAGGGGGCAGCGGTGGCAAGGGCAGCCTCCCAGGCCCAGGCAAAGCGCCCGGTTCCCGATCCCGGGCTAACAGGAGACAGGCTCTGGCCCCACTTCCCTGGTGGAGGAGGGTCGCCAGCCACTATGGGGCAGCCTCCTGCGGGCAAAGACTGGCCACAGGCAGGCTCTGCAGGGCGGACTGGCAGATGGTCCCGTAGGACTGGGAGTAACTGCCCAGGCAGGCCTTGGGGTCCCCCGCTGCACCCACATTTGCTGTCCTCTGGAACAACTTCTTACAGGGCTTCTGAAAGGGAGGCGGTGGCGGCGCTTCTCGGCTGTGGGGCTCTGAGCTCCTCAGGTTCTGCAGAAGGCCAAGAGAGAAAGGCTGACCAAGGAAGGGGACCCCCCACCACCACATACACACACACCAAAGGCATACACAGAGCCAGCTCCAGCCCTTTGCATGCCAAGCACTGCTGCGATCCAGGAGGGGCTTGGACAGCCCTTGCAACTCTATGCTTCTGTGACATACCCCCAGATAAAGCTCCCCAGGAAAGCCATGGGGGGAAGGGGGTCGATTTCACTCACCCCCCCTGCGGCAACGGCAACCTTGCTGGGCGAGGGCTCCTTCCTCATCAGAGGATGGTGAAGAGCCGCTTGGTGGGCATGGGCAGATAGTGACAGTGGCCGGGGGGGGCAGGCTCCTCTCGTTGGTCTCCCATGGCATCTGCAAAGCGGATCATAGGCAGAGTCCGACCTTCCACCAGCAAAGAAAAGGAAGGAGCACAGCAATGGCCGGAGCAGGACTCTGCCCCAAGGAGGCCACCTGGCTCTGGGAGGGGACTGAGGGCCGTAGCTTGGGCTGGCACGCTGCCCAAAACCAGGGTAACACCATGTGTACAACGTCCTCCACAGGTTGTGCCTCTCTCTGGGCCCAGCCAGAACCAGGTTGCAGCATCCTTCCCACCAATGCCACACTCCTCAGTGTCACAGGCCCAGCAGCCCCAAAGCCTCCACACAGCAACCGGGGGCAGGAGCAGAGGCTCCGGGGCCCTTTCTGGCAGCCTCCTCACCTAGTTACTGGTTTCCAACCACGAATGTGAGGCACAAGAAGAAGAACTACTCACTAGGCTATGGGGAGGGAGCATGCCGCCTGCTGCGGCCGCTGTCCCTGTGGCACTCGTCTGCGGGCAGGACCCCTGCCTCCTGGGTCGCCGGCTGAAGGAAGCGGCCGCCTCTTGCGGCTGCTGTGGCTGCGGATGGAGTGGGGCAGAGCGATTCCTGGCCAGGTGGCTGGGAGCCAGACTACCTGCAAAAGAAGGTCGCCATGAAGTGCCAAGTACAGGATCCCTTCAGTTCAGGAATCCAAGCATCGGTATTAAAACGGACTGAAAACTTTACTCAGCGGCCAAAGACGTTCACAGCAGATGAGTGATGTCAAGACAAAGGCATTAGTGGCTACTCAGCATAATTAAACCACACAGCAATTTAAACTGTGCATCCCATTTGCCCATAGAAGTAAAAACGCTCATATTTTCTCCTTCCCCAAGTTGCCCTCCCCAGCCCCATAAGAGCCGTTCTCCCAGCACAACCTCTGTTCCCCAAAGATATGCTCATTAGCCACCCAAATGAATGCAGACAGCCAGCACCACCATTATTAACCCATGACAGCACATTCCATCTTCCGGTATTAAAATCCTACAAGCACTGAAAGCCTCTCTCTGCAAATGATGGCAGGAAATCAGAGACTCTGACGGAGGGAGGAAAGGGAGCAAACCCAAAGGAGGGGGCCATTGGCTGCAGGCAGGGGCTTGGGCTGGATGACCATTGCGGCCCCTTCCCACAACCATAAGTCTATGATTCTAAGAGCCATGCCATAGAGGCCTCTCCACCAGGGATCTCCTGAAGTCTAGGATGCGCATCTGACTCTGCCTGGCTTCTCCTTCCATTGTATAACAAACTCCAGGAGAACATGGTCACTTCCACCAAAGGATCCCACCACTTGCACCCCATTAACCAAGTCATCCTTGTTGGTTAGGATCATTTCTAAAATGGCTGACCCCCTTATTGCCTCTTCCACCTTTTGGACCATGAAATTGTCTGCCAGGCAAGTGATTAATTTGCTAGACCTTGAGGATTTGGACGAGTTAAATGTCAGGGTAGTTGAAGTGGCCCATCACTACTACATCTCTCCTTCCTGAGTGTGTGGCCATCTGTTCTAGAAAGACATCATCCAATTCCAGAGTGCACCAAACCCCCCGCTGCCTGTCACCACTCTTCCAGTCGCCCCAAAGACCCCCAGGAGGGGAGGGCGAGGCTGCTTACCCTGGGCTGCTGCTGAGCTGATCTTGGGCCTTGGGCCAGGGCTGCTGGCCTCACTGGTTCTCCGTGGGGCGGCTGCACAAGGGACAGTGGCTCCCAAGGGCCCAGGGGAGGCCTGTGGTGGGAAGGGCCCCTGCGCTGGCTCTGGCTCACAGTGGGCCCTGGCCTCTGGTGGGGGGGCTGCTGGGAGAGTCTCTTCCTGTCGCTGCCGCTGCCGCCTTTGGGCCTTCTTTTCTAAGATCATCTGTGGAAGAAAGGAAGAACAGGTTGGACTGTAGCAAAAGGAGCCCAGGAAGAGACATTACCAAAATGGACGCTTGCAGGAGATGACGGGGCAGATGGTCCGCAGCAGACAAACCTGCCAGGGGTTTTAAGGGTGCGCTTGCCGAACGCTTCTTTGACCCCCCCCTCTCTCTCTCCAGAGCATCTCAGTCAGAGCACCAGTCCCCCCCCCATCCCTTTGGGGATCACAGCAGACCCCTCCCTCTTGTGCAGCTGTCTGCAGCACAAGTACTACAGTATTCTGCCACTGGGCCGCCTCTCGCCTCCATGCCTCACACTGACCCTTCTCCATGGCATTGCCGCCACAGGCTCCATGGAGGCAATGGGCTTGCAGACTGTAAACTGCTTCAGGAGCGTGAGGGTTCACTATCAAGCAGAATAGCAACGTAAAGTGCTGCATCGAGCGCTCAGTGGCAGAAAGGCAAGAGGTGGCCTTCTTCTGGCAAGTCAGGGGAGGGGGGCCCCCAGAACTGCGCTGGCAGATGCCTCAGAGGCCCCTGGGTGGGCAACGCTCTCGGCCCCCCACCAAAGTCCTCTGGGAAAGGCTGACCCTCCCAGGGAAGGGATGGGGGAAGCATGGCGGGGGACAGGCGGAGGCTTCCTATGGGCCGCATCGAGCGCAAGGCAGATGCCCTACGTTCCTGGGGGCAGCTGGCCGAGGATCACTCCCTCCTGAGCTACTGGTCTAGGCCCACATGGACTGGAGGCCCACAAGGACTTCTTCTTGGAGACCCCAGTCCCCACCACCACGTTCTTGATAACAAACCACCCAGTGTTTAAAACCAGGCTCCCTGGACTTCCAGGTCGGTCACTAGAGAGCTGCACAGCCGCCTCTAGGGAACTCTCCTTCCAAACGCTGCCTTTTGAAGCCGACTCTGGGACTCTGGAGCCGGCAAGAAATTCTCTCCTGGGAAGGAAAGACCATGAGTCCCAGCCGCCTTCCGGGGAAAATGCCCGCTTGCCATGGAGAGCGCAAAGAGCTGGACTGCCATCAGCAAGGCTTCGCCTCCAGTGAGCAGCTGGCTGCCGTTTTCTTCGTTACGTTAATTAAGTGACTCTTAACGTTGTCATTTAAGAAACTTCTTTAGGCCTGGCCATTGTTTTATGTTCTCATAACTGAACTTCTGCCCTTTCTTTGGAGTTGCTCATGAAGGGCTTATTTTTAGAGCCAAAGTTAGTAAAATAAATGTGATTTTGTGTGTGCGCATGTACATTTATTACCTTCCAGAGAAGGCTCCCAGCGCACATGGGCTGCCCTTTGCGCTGCTGGGTTATTAAAGGGGAAAAAGGGCTGAGGCCGAAGTCCTGGCGATGGCTCCCTGCCCCCAGAAGAGAAGAGCAGAGCGCTTCCCCAGAGACGCCGCCAGAGCGACACCCGCTGGACGTGCGCCGGATGCGCCGCTTTGAAGATGCCGCGACGTCTGCAGGGAAAACGCGCCTGGAGCTGCAAGAACAGGCTGTTTCCCGGAGGTTTGTGCTTTGGAATGTTTTTATTCCTTTTTGTCCTTTTTGGAGTTATGATCATTATTGGGGTATAATTTGATTTGTGCCAATTAACTTTGGGTTCAACTTTGGAGAGACTCAGCGCACGGGGCTCATTTTGGGATTCCTTTATTTTGTCAAGTTTTCTCTTCTCCCCCCCCCCTTTTTTTCCCCCCTTGTTTTTCTTTATTGTAAAACTTACTTTAATTTGGATTTTATTGCATTTGATGATAATTTTGGAAACGAATTCTCTCTTGTGAATTTTTTGAGTTTAGAGTTTTAGATAAAGGTTTTTTTTCTCTTTTTTGCTGCTTGAGTTTAATTTTGACTTTGTTCTTTTTGGAGGGGTTCTCCTTATTCCCCCCCCCCCCCCATATTTTTCCATTTTTAAAAGTACATAGACTAACATTTAAGTTCTAAAATTTGGGGGTTCTGTATATATGTACACCTGCAATCAGAATACATGTCTGTAGAATATCACCTTTTGGCAAGACTTAATTGATATCACAATGAAATCTAGAGCAAATACCTCTGAGCAAGAATGAGAGAGAGAGAGAGAGAGAGAAAGTGGGAGCGAGAAAGAGAGAGAGAGATAGGAATGAAGAGAGGGAAAAAGGTAAAGACGACAGGAGAGCAACTGAGGCACCACAAAAGCCATCCGACATTAATCGGATTGCAAACACATGATGGCTAATGGAGAGGACAAAGGAAGACACAGAGAGGGCCCTGATCCAGCCCAACCCCCTCCTTCTTGGAACAATGATTAGGAAATGTCAAAGATGAAAGTGCAAAGGCAGGATTGCTGCTGACCATAAAGGAAATAAAAACAATGACCTCGGAGGAAATACATAAATTCAAACCAGACAATGAAGAAACCGAAAGAGTTAAAGAGTTGATCAAAACGCTGACTGAAGTCAACCAATAAGAAGACACAGAACGGAAAGGGTAGCGATGAAAGAACTAGGTAAGACTCTAAAGTGGAAAGTCATACTGACCATTAAAGTTAGGATCGTCCAAGCCATAGTATTCCCCATCGCCATGGATGGATGTGAGAGCTGGACAGTGGAAAAGGGGGCTAAGATGGAAACCAACTCCTTTGAGATGATGTGGGGCTGGAGAAGAGTGTCGAGGGTCCAGTGGACAACCAAAAAGACAAACCAACAGGCCCTTGAACGCATCAAGCCTGGAATCTCCCTGGAAGCCAAAATGACTAAACCGAGGCTGTCGGACTTTGGCCACATCCTGAAAACAAGGCAGGACTTATTCTTAGAAAAGCCAATAATGCTGGGAAAGGCTAAAGTGGAAAGAGCGGAAGGCCACACGCCAAAGGGCTGGACTCGAGCCGGAGGGAGGCCATGCGCCTGAACCAGAGCAGTGGAGGGCAGAGGGCTGGGAGAGGTCTCCTCCGCAGGGTCCTTGTGGGTCAGGGCCAACATGTGGATAGTTAACAGCAGTACAGTTAGGAATATGACAGGCGTCCCAGTTTGCGTGACTTGGGTTGTGGACGCTATGGATGTGTTTATCTTAATACAAGAAATTCAGAAAACAAAACTCCGTGGAGGTCTATAAGCAGAGGCTGGATGGCCACCGGTCAATGGGGCTGCTTTGACTGAGAGTTCCTGCATGGCAGAATGCGGCTGGACAGGATCAGGGCCCTTCTTGGGGTTTCTTCCAACTCTAGGATTCTAAAATAAAGCCAGGCTTACTGCTTGGTTTCCAGATGCACTGGCGATTTGGCACCCAATTTCGAGGGTCTGGGGAGGGGTGAAGGCTGGCTGGGGACTGATGCAGCTTTTTGTGGGGAAGGGGCAGACTGTCCTGGGTCACGCACCCCTGAGGGAGCCTTCTCCGGCTTCTGCTAGTCAGAGGAGGGAGAGAAAATGTCCTCTTGGCCTAGGCTTCCTTCGCCACCCGCAGTCCTGGCGCAGACTGTGGAGGAGAAAGGGGGCCGTTGCTTCAAGGAATCCGTGGGGCCCAGCCAAATGACTGACCAGTCCCCAAGCAAGAAGGGAGTGAAGGAAGGAAGGCGGGAGGGAGGGAGGAGCTACCTCATAGAGCTTGTTGCGATACTCGGCCACGGAGAGCTGGACGTTGTCGTCCAAGGGCAGGATCACATTGCTGCGGAGAGCAGGTTCTTTGGCTGGACAGTGGAACCTGCCAAGAGAAGATCTCGCCACGAGAGTTTGCTTGGCGGCAGACAGAACGGACGGCACAAGGGATCCAGAGGGGAGGAATGGGAGACCCTGGGCAAGACTGCCCAGCTGCCAGGGGCCGAGCGCATTCCTCTCCCAGCACTCGCCAAAGGAGCTCGCGGCCAGCGGCAGCTCCCCTCTTCTAGCCAGGGAGACTGCTGGGTGTTTTGCCTCCCAGGCCTTCTTTACCTTTGCACATAGGGATGCTGCAGCGCCTCTTCCGCCGTCAGCCGCTTCTCTGGGTTGAAGACCAATAGCCTTTTCAGAAGGTCCAGGGCCTCGGGAGGCGTGGAGGCTGGCAAGAGCTCCTCAAAACTCACTCGCTGCCTGTGGATGGGCAGAAGGGGCACGGCTGTCCGGTCCACATGCCATAGCCAGTCCCATCCAGCCCCCCAAAGCATGCTCCCCAGCATGCTCCTGAAGCTCCCAGGAGAGGAAGAGGAAACACTCACTGGCCACCCATTCGACTGATAATGGAAGCGCTGTAGTCTGAATGGAAGGCGCCCACATCTGCAAGAGAAAGCCAGGTGCATGAGGAGGCCTTTGCAGGGCAGTCCCAGTGCCAGGCAGCAGATGGGCAGACTGTCCGCAGGAGGTGGCTGCGGCCAAAGCAGCGTCTTCCTGTGTGGCAGAATGTGGCTGGACCTCTTCTGACTCTTTGGCCCACTCTCTGGAGGTGACCTACCCACCGCAAAGGAGCCACAGAGTGGCTCATCAATCTTTTCCCCAGGTGTGGACCCAAGATGGGCCGCTCTGACCTCCTTCCTTTCCCTTTTGCCCTTCAGAAGCTGGGAATGCCCAGATCAAGGACGGCTCCAAAGCAGTGAGGCTGGCCAGGTGAATGCAGACTAACTTGCTCTCCTTGAAACACAAGAACCTGGTTGGCCTCCTGCTTCCTGGGGAAGAACAGCAATGTTTGCCACGGCCCTCAGGACCCTACTCTCGGGAAGGACACAAGGACCGCCATGCGCATCCCCTGAGCCCCCAGCCGCCTGCCCCAGAGAGACCACTGCAGGAGGCCATGGGGGCCACGGGAAGGACAGGCCAGCCAAGCTGCCTCCTGGGCCTGGGTCCAGCTGGGGAGTCCCCATTGCTGGCGTGGGTCCGGCAAGGGAGGAGCCCAGCCCCTCCGCCCCGCACTGCTGTCGGAAGGGTCTTCTGAGCCACGCAGGGACTCTGGCCTCGGGGCGCCTCCTGCTCAATCTACAGACCCCCGAAGGGGGGGGGAGCTCCGTCCTCAGAGGACCCGCAAGGCCTTCCTCCTCCTCCTCCTCCTCCTCCTCTTCCTCCTCGCTGCTTCCTCATAGACAGACAGGCGCTGGCCCTGCCTCCCAAAAGCGAAAAGGCCTCCTCACCTTCTGGAGAGGAAGGGGCAACAACCCGCAGGATCTGCTCGATCTGGTTGAGGGTGGAGGAGCCTGGAAACAGCGGCTTCCCCAGAAGCATCTCCCCCAGGATGCAGCCCAGGCTCCACATGTCCACGCCTTCGGTGTACCTGCCGCGGAAGGAAGGAGGGAGAAGGCCGGCCTGAGCGCGGAAGCGAGGGAGAAGGAGCCACAGAAACAGGCCTCCTCCCCTGCCTTGCTTCCAGATCCCGGTGCGGATCCTTCCTCAGGTTCCCCGGGACTCAGGGCTCTGTGGGGCAACAAAGGGGCATGGCCCATTGTGGGCTGAGAGAGGCTTTGGAGCAGGACCCCATCTGTGCCAGTGTCCCAGAAGAGAAAGGGGCCCCTGGGAGGCGCAGGGTCCCCAGCCAGGAGCCCCCCTTGGCCCTGCCCTCCTTCCTTGCTTCCTTCCTTGGGGGGAGGCTGAGTGTGGGCAAAGGAAGAGTGGCCCCAGGGCCCCTCCTCTGGGTTCCTGCCCCCCAGCCGTTGCTCCTCTTGGCCTTGCTGACCTGCGGGAGGCCAGCAGGATCTCCGGGGCGCGGTACCAGCGCGTGGCCACGTACTCGGTCAGCGGGGGCCCGCCTTCGTCTGCCTGGATCTGGCCCAGGGAGCGGGCCAGGCCGAAGTCACACAGCTTCACGAAGCAGTCGGCGTCCAGCAGCACGTTGGAGGGCTGCGAGGGCAGAGGCCTCCTCAGGGGCAGCAAGGAAGAAGGCCCGGCCCCTGGGCCAAGGGAGGGCCGCAGGGAGCCTGGGCCTCCTCCTCCGCCTCCTCCTGGGTCCCGGCCTACCTTCTGGTCCCTGTGGATGACGCCCCCGGAGTGGAGGAACTTGGTGGCCCTGAGCAGCTGGCAGAGGATGTAGCGCCGGTGGATGTCCTTCAGGAGGCCGCCCTTCCGGAGCACCGCCTGGAGGTCCGTCTCTGCCGAGGGAGGAGGAGGAGGAGGCTCAGCCGCCACCGTCCCGGTCCCGGCCCCCCCTCCCTGGACCCCGACTGACCCATGGACTCGAAGACCAGGTAGAGGTCCCTGTCGTTCTGCGCCCGGACCACGTCCAGCAGGCGGACGATGTTGGGGTGCGAGCCGAACTCCTGCGGGAGACGAGCAGAGCCTGCCGTGGGCCGAAGGACGGAAGGAGGGAGGCCCCGGAGGAGCCCCGATGGCCGCCGCCGCCGCCCCCTCTGTCCCCGGGGCCTCGTCTCGCCTCACCTGCAGGAAGGCCACCTCGCGGAAGGTCCGCTGGAAGGAAGGAAGGAAGGAAGGAAGGAAGGAGGCCGTCAGGGGAGCCGCCAAGCACAGCCCCGCCGGCCTCTCTCCCGGGGGCCAAGGGGCTTGGCCCACCTGGGCGTCGGTGCGGTTCCGGAAGGCGTCGAAGATCTTCTTGACGGCCACGGAGGCCCCGCTCGCCCGCTCCGCCGCCTTCCAGACGACGCCGTAGGCCTAGGAGCCGGGAGACAGCGCCGTCAGCGGAGGGGCAGCGGGGCCTCGGCCCTCCCTCCAGCCCTCCTCCTCCTCCGGCTCCCCGGCCGCACCCCTTTCCCCAGGCGCCGCTGGATCTGGTAGCGCCGCGCCACCGCCGCCTCCACCTCCGCCTCGCAGCCAAAGCCGCTTCTTCCGCCGCTCATGGCGCCCGAAAGAGAACGGCGGGGAAGAAGAGGAGGAAGGACGCCGCTGCCATGGAAACGCCGAAGGGAAGGGAACCGGAAGCCCCGCCCCCGGAAGGCTCTGGAAGTGGGAGGAGCCAGAGGGACCCGCCCCCTCGAGAAAGAAACACTCGGAGTCGGGCGTCGGCTGAAACGTTGCGCCTTTATTCTCTCTCGCTATTGCCTCGCCGGCCGCCGGAAACAAGGAAGGAAGCCCCGCCCCCACCGGAAGGAAGGGGAATCCGGAAGCTCAGCAGGGCCTGCCCCGGTCGGGGCTTGGAGGGGAGGCCGGCAGGGAAAGCCAGGCCCCGCAGAAGGGAACTGGGGAGCCCCCTCAGGCACCCTGGCTCTGCTGGGGGCCCCTTCCCCCGGCCAGCCTTTTGCCAGGGGACCCAACCGAGGGAGGGCGGCGAAGGCACAAAGGGCGGAGGGAGGGACCCCCAGAGAGCCCCCCGAAACACAGGGGGGCGCCCTGGCTGTGCTCCATAGAGGGCCCTCCAGGGACACAGGGAGGCCGAAGGCACAAAGGGCAAGGGGAGGGAATGAAAGGCTTCCTGGCAGCAGGTGGGCAGCCAGCGAGGAGGCAGGGACAGAAGGGCACCAAAGAGCCAGGGTCAGAGGGGAATGGCCAGCTGCAAGCCACCCCAAGGGCCTCTGCCATGGGGCATCATCATCCACGGCCACAGCCAACATCACTGCCGCCACTGAGCACAGAGTCCCCTGATGAAGGCCACTGCCATCCCCTCAAGGCACCAATGAACCCAGTGAAGGATGCCCAGCTGCACATGGTGCGCCAGTGGGTCAAGGAGGCCGCTGGAGCCGTGGGCAAGAGGCAGTGTATTACATGGTCCTGAGGAGGAGGAAGAGGAGGAAGGACTGGGGCACCACCAGGAGACCCCGCGCAGCCATCTCCCCGGGTGGAGCGTAGTGGGGCTTGGCAGCAGTCTGCTTCCCCACAAGCAGAAAGGACTCTGGCTCAATGCGGGGCCTGTTGGTCACAGTCCAGAGCCAGCCAGCCTGGCCCCTGCCCCCCACCAGACCCCCCTACCACCGCCTCCATGGCGCCCGGGTGCCCATCCTGCAGCCATTTCGTGGGGCCTCCCACAGTAGAGTCTCTCCCGTGAGAGAAGGCGTTCCCAGGCAGAGAGGCAGCGAGGTGCCAAGGTCACTTTTTGGTTTTAAAAGTTCCCAGGAGCTTGGGCATGAACTTGCCCATCTTCTTGTCTTTGGCATCCATCTCTCCGTCCTCCTCGCCTTGGTCCTCCTTCTTGCAGAAGACCTCGAAGCGGCTGTAGACCCGCTTCTCCTTCCGCATGCTCTCCATACGTTTGAGGAGGGACTCGCGGTCCTCGGGGTGCTGGTCCTTCTGAAGGAGGCGCCTGTGGCTGCCGAAACTCTCCGACCGGCTGATCCCTCCAGAGCCTCTCTCTTCGCCCTTGTAGTCCAAGCTGGTGGTGGACTTGGAGAGCTCTGGGTTGCCGGCCCCGGGGAGATGCCGGCCCAGTTCGGCCCGGTTCTTCTGGCTGTTGGCGGAGATCTGCTCCAGAATCACCTTGGTGTCGTCACGGAGGTTGCTGCTGTAGAGGACGTTGGCGGTGGACAAGGGAAACCGGGCCTGAGACCCCGGCTGGCTCCCCTTTGGGCTGGGGGCTGGCAGGGTCGCCTTGGCCGGCTTCTCTTCCTCGATTGCCTCCGGGTGTTCGCCCTTGGAGACCCTCTTGCCGCTGCCTGCGTTCTGCCTTTCCGACTTCCAGCTCTCCGGGTCCAGGTCTTCGTCGGGCTTCTTCTCTCCTTTGGGACTCAGCAGTTGCTTCAGCCGGAGGGAGCCCTTCCTAAAAAACTCCCTCGGACTCGGTTCCTGCTTGCTGCCTTCTTCTTCTGTCCTGGCGGGAGAGCCCTCGGCTGGATCGTGGCTCTTGGAGGGGCTTTCTGGGGCTGGAGGGATGCTCATTTGTGCCGTGGCCAGCTGCTTGAATTCGGCTTCAGGTGGGCCGTGAGCATCACCTTTCAAGGACAGTTTCTCCTTCCTTTCTGGGACACCGAGTTTCTGGGTTTCCCCGACAAAAATGAGGCTTTCCTTCTCAGAAAGGCTGGGCTTGTTGTCTATTGGATAGAATCGAGAAGACAGCTTGTCCATCTGACTACTGACCTGTGTTACGGGGTCTTTGCCAAGTCCATCTGTGAGCTGGCCGGCCGAGGGGGACACCCCAAACTGCCCCTCTGAGTCTGCGTGCAACTTGTAATTGTGGAAAGTGTCTTTGGAGTCCACCACTCTGCTCTCCAGAATCTTATACTGGACCGACTTGGTGCACCTCTTCTCTGCACTTTGGGATTCTTCCTGGAGGAAAGCAGACATGGCTTTGGTTTGGCTGACGGTGGTGTTTTCGGCGGAGTCTCTGCCCACGGTCTTGTACTTCTCAAGCAACTCGGCCACTTTGGAGGTGGAGGTCTTTATAGTCTCACTGTCTTTTGTGGTCTCGCTGGTCATTTGTTCTTTCTGTACCATCTGGAGTGTTTTTTCAGCTGAAGCATTTGGCTGATCTAATTTGGCAGCGCTGAAGATGAGGGAAGACCTGAGGCGCGAGGTCCTCTGGATTAGGGGGTTTATCCTGCTCCGGAAGGGGTCTTGCCTCCCCCCCGGGGCCTCCTCTGCCAGTCTTTCAGTGTCCTTGGTGTTGGCAAGAGGCAGTGGGGCTTTGAAGGAGGAGAGGAGGTTGCTGGGATACCTGGTGAGTGGCTCTGCCGTGGGGCCCAGCCCCTCGCTGTGTCCCTCTGGCTCCATAGGTGCGGGGAGGCCCTCCTCTCCCGCCTCAGACTGGCATCCGCTCAAGTACGAGGAGATCCTCCAGTTGCGCAGTCCCGCCCGCTGCTCTTGGGCCTTCTTGTCCTGCTCCGCGTCCAGGTCTTGGTCCTGGAGAAAGAGCCTCTGCTCCAGGCTCTGCTTCTGCGTTGGGGACGTCTGGCAGAGGAACTTCTGCCCCATGTTCTGCCTTCTGAGTGAGGGCAGCCCAAGCAGACCGTTCCCCCCGGGGTTCAGGCGCTCGGAGCCGTGCCGCACTTCCTTGGAGGAGTTGGATGGTACGTAGTCCAGCCGCAGCGGGAAGCTCTCTTGAGGGAAGCCGGCCTCCAGCTCAGGGTACCGAAAGCCATCCACGTAATCCTCCGGGAGATCGGTGAAGCCTGGGCGCCCTCCCCGTATCCTCTCAAAGAGGCCTTGGGGCCTGGGCCCACCGTGCGGGTGCTCAAACTGGTACTGATAGAACTGGTCCTTCTGGAAATGGCTGGATTGGACTTTGAATTCATCCAGATTGTTCATGAACATCTGCCTGGAAAACTGTTTGGAGGAGGAGTAGTTCTCGAAGGTGCCTTCGGCAAAGCTGTGCCGCTTGAAGGCATCCAGCTCGAGTTGCCGGGTCCGGAGGAAGCCCCGGCCCGGCTCCAGCGGCGCGTTCTCCATCTCCAGCTTCTTGGCGTACATGCGCATGGCTGAGCCCTCCAGTGTGTGGCGCATTGCGTCGTCCCTGCGGAAGGAGGACAGGAAGTACCGGTCCGGGTCCATCCTGTCCATGAAGGGAGGGAAGAGGGTCTCCTCCTGTGGGAAGAGCAGGGAGGGCTTCTTGGGGAAGAAGGTTGGGTGGTTCCCGAAGGGCATCATCCCATATGGACCCAGCGGGGTGTCCGCCGCCTTCATCAGGACATTGGCTGGGGGCACCAAAGGGTCTGACTGGGCAAACAGGATGCGAAACTCCTCGTCAAAGCTGGCCACCAGCTCCCCCTGGAAGATGTGGGCGATGCTCCGGTGGATCTTCTCATACGACCACATGAAGCTGTGGGGAGGCAAGTGGGAGAAGACCGGATGTAGGCTGTGGCCACTGAGCGCCCCCTCCCCTCCCGCCCCTCTCTGACTCTTGTGGAGGACGGCATCTGCCGAAGGAGTGGTCACCCACCCCGCTGCTGGGAAAGGCCAGCTACAATTGGAGGGAGGGCAACCTCTGCCCTGACAGGGGTCCTTCCCTGCCTCACTGACCCTGCAGGTAGCGGGGCCTTGCTGTTTTGGGGGGTCGGCCCCCTCCATCCCCCAGCTGCCCCCCTCCTTCTCACCTATAGCTGCCGCTCAGGACCACCATGCAGTCCACCAGCAGGAACTTCTCCTTGACATGACCCTTGAAGGACATCCCCGTGCGGCAGTAGTAGGTGGGGCCGGAGACTGTGCGGACTCTCAGGAACTGCAAGGGGACAGAGAGGTCAGCCTGCAGAGCCCGGAAGGGCACCCAGACACTGCCTCCCCCCCTTGCCCTCTCTGCCACTCCAACCCCTCCGGCCCACTCTTCACTCCCACGGCTCTGCTCACATCCACATAGTTGAGATTGACTCTGCACTTGGCGGCCATGTCCAGGAACAGTGGGGCATGCATCTCGTCCAGCAGGATGTAGACGGGGACTCGGCGAGCAGCTGTGTCCAGCACTTCAGCCAGGAGATCCACGTCCGTGAAGACGTCCATCACGATGGCCACCACCTGCAAGGGAATGATGCAGTCACACCCCTAGCGGAGACACACCACCTGGCACCTCCTCATCCCAAGAGCTCAGGTGGCTTGACTCTGTCCATCCTGAAAGCGACCCACCCGCCAGACAGGGAAGCCGGAGGGGCTCACTGGGAGGGAGCAACCCTCACCCTGCTGGCCACTCTGAGCCCACAAGGCAACTGTTCCCGCCAGGCTCATGGCAGCCCAGGACACACAGACCCCCAGGGACCCTCCCTCCCACCACAAAGCCCAGGGGGGGGGGCTGGCAGGCTGCCCCTGGGGTCCAGTCCCTCCAGCCGCCCTCCTTGGTGCCCCTTTGATTGCCTGGAAACTGAGCCTGGCCCCTCAAGTCCCTGAAGAAGATCCCAGGGGGCTTTTGCGCCAGTGCTAGTTCCAACTGGGGGAACCTGCCTGGCAGCTCAACACATGTGTGCAGTAAATGCCATTGATCTGTAGAGACCAGGAACTAGATTTAGGCCACTGCCTTCTCTTCCAGAATTGAATGAAATGACATTAAGAGGAAATCAGGCACATGGGTTTTTCTCTTTGTTGAATTAAACCCACTTCCTGCATTTCTGCTTCAATGCCATTGCCCCTTCATAGCAACACAAAACCCTTGGGCTTTCTGATATTAAAACTAATTCTGGGCAGCAGATACTTCCTTGTCCAGGGATGCCCAGCAAATGAGTGTGTAAATAGTCAAATGGGCCTGGGAGTCCCTCCCTTGGAAGCACCTGGCCCTCCTCTTGGGCAGTGCTTCAGAAGCCACGGGTAGAAGTGGGCTGTGCCACGGACGCAGACTGGCTTGCCTTCTGGTGCTCTTTCTGAGAAATTGGGCCTCCTCCTTGCTTAAGAACTGCTCAGAGCCTTCCTCCTCCTCCTTTCCTCCAGCCACTGGCTCCAGGCTCAATCTGGCTGATCCTCCACCCCACTGGCCATGGCATGGCGGGCAGATGCCCATGATGGGCTGGATGGGCTGCTGCTCTGTCCAGAGAGGAAGGGGTGCCGCCTTCTCCTGCTTCCCTCTTGGGTTTGGCAGGGCTCCTGCTCAGGAACCACTTCTCACCTCTTAGAGCCCCTGCCAACTGGCCTTCCTTTCCTTGGAACGCTAGTGATGTGCATTTGGCACTGGACTTCCCTTGAAGACTTTCTGGCCACTTTAGGAGGAAGACCAAAATGTGGCTGCATGGTACATGGGCTGGCCAGTTGCCTGCAGCCAAAGCTAGCCTCCTGGTGTTACCCCGGCTTCCCTACAAACGTCAGTGGCAGGAAGCCCACCTTGGAGGGACCTGGGCGCACCTCTGGCTTCCATGAACACGAGAGACACCTCCGCCAGCCAACCCTGCGCTGCTCATCTCCTTGTAAACCCTCCAGGGAGGAAGAGGAATAATGCCAAGCCAGCTGTGGGGGCACTTGGCCCACCCCCCACCCACTCCCTCAGATTTTCATTTGGGGGAGTTACAGGAGCCATCTCTCCCTCCGACCCCAAAGCCTCACCTGTTGCGCAGCCCGGATCATACGCCGTGCCTCCTCTTTGATGCTGGGGTTGTCGGGCGGTGGGGGCTGCACCAGGGTGGTCACCTCTGTCCCCCGGAACCCAAAGACCATCGGCCAGCCCAGGTCGAGCTCCGGAACGGCCAGGTCGGAGTTCATGGGCCAGTATGTCCCTGAAGAGCCATCCATGTCCGTATCGTGGGGTTTGGAGCCCCTGCTGCCGCTGCTGTCGCCACCACCGCCCTCCCCATCGCCACCGCCACTGCCCTCCTGGCTGGAATACTGTGGCTTCTGAAGGTGCTGGGTGACATGCTTGATCTCCGAGGGGCAGAGGAAGTCCGGGGCCCCCTCCTCGGCCAGGAACCGCTGGTAGCCCTCCGGGCCATCCTCCGTCAGCGCATCCAGGGCCAGCCGGTAGTACTCCTTGTAGTGGGGGGGGCAGGTAGTTGGGATCCAAGGGGTTGTCGCCCTGTGAGGAGCTCTGCGACCGGCGAGCCATGGCGGGGGAAGAAGGCGCTGCGGGGGGAGAGAGAAAAAGGGCTATCATCACCTTTGGGAGCAGGGTCTGGCACCAGCACCTGCTCCTCCCCCCCCCCCCCCCCAGAGTTGCCCATGGCTGGATGCCTGCCCACTATGCTGCATCTACTGAAGACACCGGAGGCCTGTGCCCGCCTCTTCCTCTGGCACCATTTCTCTAGGCAGCATTCAAATCAGCGGCCGCACCTCGAGAAGAACATGGGGTCCAGCAGGAGCCCTGGTAGCACAGTGGTCAAATGCCAGTCCTGCAGCCCCAAGGTTGTGAGTTCGATCCCAAGCAGGGCTCCAAGGTCCACTCAGCCTTCAATCCTTTCATAGGTCAGTAAAATGAGTACCCAGCTTGGTGGAGGCAATTGGCTAAAATGCTGTAAACTGTTATAGAAATGTAAATGGTATTGCTATGTTAAACCAGGGAATGAGGCGAGAGAAGCCGTGGCTATCAGCTGGAACCACCGTTGGGCCCAAGATGGCAGAGGGGCTGCTGGGAAGGACACAGAGAGAGAGACCCCCAACCTCTCCCCATTACCACCAGGGAGCTATGCATATTGCCTTGGGCACCCACGCATGCGCACCCATGCAATGGCCCAATCCCAGCCCTCTGTGGAAGGAGAAGGTGGGCTCCTTGCAGAGCGGCCTGGTCAGCTTCTGCAGACACACATAGAGACAGAGAGAGTGCAGCTGCGCAGCGGGTGTGGTGTGGAACAGGTGCCAGGGGCCACAGGGCGTGTGACGCACAAAGGAATGTCCCTGCGTTGCAAAGGAAGTGGGTGCGCCGTTCAGCACCGCCCGCACAAGCCCAGCCGGTGAGGTGTTCTCGGACCAGCTTTGCAGAAAAATCTCACAACTCTTCCATGGAGGTTCAGCTCATGTGGCAGAATGCCTTGCCCAATGAGCACTGATTTTGCAGAATCAGGACCAAGGGGCTGCCCAGCCCAGCCTCCTCCTCCTCCTCCTCCTCCTGCCATACAGAAAGACACCACCAAGCCCTCCTTGTGACGGATGGCCACCCGGCCTCTGCTTAAAAACAGCCTCCGAAGAAGAAGGAGGCTCCAAGGCCCTCCAAGGTGGCTCCATCCTCAAAGTGACACCTCTTGAAATACTTAAACAGGGCTATCATATCCCCTCTTCTCCAGGCTGAACAAACCCAATTCCCTAAGGAGATTATCTGGCCTGGAAAGAAAGCCAGGAGTAAAAGGCACACTCCCAGCAAAGGCACGCGATTGCGCCGAGGATTTTCAGACACGTCACGCTTATCCAGGGCTTCTCCTGTGAAGCTCCAGGAATGCTCCAGCAACAAACCATTCCTGGGGAAGTCCTGGGGATGACTGGTTGCTGGAACATTCCTGGTTCTCTTCCCAGGGAAAGCCATCTGAAAACCTTCAGTGCAATCGTGGAATTATCCCCAGAGAATGCCTTCCCAGAGTTTCCTCATCTGATAATCTCCTGAATCTCCTCATAGGGCTTTGTGGTTTCCAGACCCTTCACCATTTTAGTCTCCCTGCTTTGGACTCATGGCTCCAGTTTCTCAATGTCCTTTTTGAATTGTAATGCCCAGAACTCAACTCAGTATTATTCCAGATGGGGCCTGATCAAAGCAGAATCGAGAGGCACTATTCCTTCCCTCGATCTAGACACTATCCATGGATTTTTTTTTTATCCACAGATTCAAGCATCCATGGATTGAAAGTATTTTAAAAGTATAGAAATTCTGAAAAGCAAACCTTGATTTTGCCATTTTATGCAAAGGACGCCATCTTACTCTGCCATTGTATTTAGCGAGACTTGAGTATCCATGGATTTTGGTCTCCAAGGCAGGTCCTGAAACCAAAACCCAGTAGTTACCAAGGGACTACTGTTGATGCAGCCTAGAATCGCATGGGCCTTGTTAGCTGCCGCATCACACTCTTGACTCATGTTTCACTATTGGTTTACTTGGACTCCTAGACCTCTTGTTCAGCCAGGTGTCCCCCATAATCCTATATCTGTGCATTTCATTTTTCCTTCCTAAGTGCAGTACTTTACATTTCTCCGTGTTGAAATTCCTTTTGTTTGCCTTGGCCCAGCTTTCCAGTCTGTCGAGGTCATTCTGAATTTTGATCCTGTCCTCAGGGGTATTAGCTACTCCTCCTAGTTTGGTGTCATCTGCAAATTGGATAAGCTGAGTCCTTGATAAAGATGTTGAATAGCAGACTGGGACCAGGACAGAGCCCCACTGGTCACTTCTCTCCAAGATAAAGAAGAGGAGCCATTGCTGAGCACCCTTTGGGTTTGGACAGTCAACCAATTACAAATCCATTTAGCAGTTGCCTTGTCTAGCCCACATTTTAACCATCTTGTTTGCAAAAATACCATGGGGAACCTTGTCAATGGCTTGCCACTGAAACCAGTTACGTCCTATTTTAATCTGACCTGCTTTTCCAAACATTTCACAAGGTGCTTCCTAACTAAAATGGAGGTGCTAAAGAGCCATCCTGACCCGAGAAGGACTCCGTGGCCCTGGCTGTTCCCTTGGGCCTCGAGGCGCATTCTGTGGCTGAGAGCTCCACATCCCTCACTCTGAGTGGAGGCCACCCTTGGACTATAAAGCCACATGCTACTATTATGCATCCAGTTCATAAATAACAGATCAGTACTGTTTTGTGGGAAAGAGAGCTCCACAGTTCTACACAAATGCCAGGTGCACATCCGTCCCTTACTTGCCATTTTTAGGAAAGCAGCCCCAAGCCCTGCCACCTTTCCCCGCAGAGGAATTGCTCTGGACCTCACCCCTTTTCCTGGGGTTAGCAGATCAACCCAAAGGCACGCAGGCCATTCCTAATGGCAGAGAGGGCAAAGGGGTCTCCCCCGCGGCTGCCAAGGCGGGCACAGCGCTTGGGGCAAGGGGTCTCCCCAGGAGATATGGGCAAGAGTGCCACAAAAGGAGCTGGGGCTGGGGGAAGGACATACGGTTGGGGCCCCCAAGGAGGGCCAGAAGACCCCCCTCCCTGGCTGCTCCTGCCACTTCTGCAAGCGCACAGAAACCGGCAGCATGGACTAAAGGGCCCTGGGATGTGTAGTTCTTCAAAGGCCATCTCTCACAGGTCTCCCAAGGAGAGAAGGTGGAAGGGTCCAGTGAAGGAATACCTCTCCCTGGAGACTGGCCAGGGGTCGGTCCTTCCAGCAGCACTGCCCTACAACTAGGGTACCGGTCAGTACCGATCCCTCGGCCCTCCTGGGAAAAGGCTGCAACAACGTCCCCTTCCTTGCTGCAAAGCCCTTGCAGCGACCAAGGAAGCGAGTTCCAGAATCCAGCCACCTGGACCCACACGCTCCTTCTTTGTGGCTGAATCCGCTGGCCCAGAGGCCGGGGCAAGGCAAGGCCTCCCCATTGTGCACCCTTTTGCATGCACATATGCACATGGCGCACACCCTCGCACACACGGCTCAAAGTATTTTCTTTCCTCCCCCATTCCTCCTTTCCATGCGCTGCACACGCCGCAGTTACTTGTCATGAGTTACTGGGAAGACAACCAGTGCGGGGGAGGGGGGAGTGGTGGCTGGAGCCAGGTGCGAACGACACACTTTTTGAGGAAAGAAGAGGCATTGCCAGACGCTCCAAGCCTCCTTTCAACAATCCAGACTGAGAACTCCTCAGTTTGACCCCTTCCCCCAAAGCTTAAAAAGAAAAGCCTCATAATAGGTGATAGATATATATGGAAACAGTAAGAGAGTCCTTTGGGGGAGTTGCAAAGATTTAAACAATGCCTTGCAGTTCCAGAGCCACTCTCCCAGTGCAGGCTCAAATGCTCCTGGCCCCCGAATTGAGAAACGCCGTGGGAGACCAAGATGGCTGCCATGTGGGACCCAGCCCCCTCCTCCCCACTTTGGTGTCTGGGCCTCCTCCCCCTCACTGCCCAAAGGACCGGCCAAAGGGACACAATTCCCAGCAGCCTTTCTGGCCCCTTTGTCCTGCCCCCCACGCAAGCGGCACGCCTCAGGCCCCTGACATCCACAGCGGGTGCAAAGGAGAGCCTGTGGGGCTCCCACTGGGAAAAATGGCCCCCAGCGCCCAGGGGGTTTCCTGCATGGACGCTGGGGGCCAAAGGAACTCGAGGGCAACGTCTGAAGAGATCTTGACCCCTGACACACTGGTCACTCCGCACCCGCTCCGGCCCAGGTCAGCGCAGGCCACGACGCAGGAAGACAGACAAAATGGGACCCTGAAGAGAAACTCTCCCTGGAAGCCAAGAAGACTGTCGAATTTTGGTCACATCATGAGAAAGAAAAACTCATTGGGAATGATGATAATGGCATGAAAGGTGGAGGGAAGGAGGAGGAGAGGAAGACCACATGCCAGATGGACAGACTCCCACAGAGAGGTCAAGCGCATGAATTTGCAGGACCCAAGCAGAGCAGTGGAGGACAGGAGGCTTGGAGATGCCTCATCCATGGGGCGGCCATGATTCGAGGTCGACTCAAGGGCTGCTAACAACAACAGCAACAAAACATTACTTCCCTCAATTTGGAAACTATGCTTCTACTAATGCAGGCCAAAACAGCATTCACCTTCTTTGCTGCAGCACTACACTCCTGGCTCATGTTCACTTTATGATCAACAATAACCCAGGTGCTTTTCACCCGTCACACTGCTATACTTGTGCATTTGGCTTTAGTGGTCTAAATGGAGAATTTTGCATTTGTCTCTATTGGATGTCATTTCATTAACTTCTGAATTTCACCAAGGCTCTTTTTAATTCTGTTCCAGCCACTCCCCTCAGATGTGTAGCGTCTGCAGACTTGACCAGGATTCCCTCCAGGCCATCCTCTAGGTCACTGTTAACAGGACAGACCCCCGTTTTCCAACCAGTTATGGATTCATCTGATGGTGTTTCCACCTAATCCATATGCAATCGGTTTGCTTATCAAAATATCATGGGGTGCCTTTGCTGCAGTCTAGATAAATGGCATCCGCCACATTCCCACTATCTACTAGAGTGCTGTCTGAAAACAGAAATAGAAATGATTTGGATCTTGATAAACGCACGCTGGCTCTTGATGACCAGCGCATTGCCCTCAGGATCCTGGCAGATGGACGCCTGTGTGATCCCTGCCAGTACTTTTCCTGGCACTGAAGCCGGACCGACTGACCACAGGATCCCGGATCACCTTTTTTGAAGAGAGGGGCAACGCTGGCTCATCTTCAGTAGCCCCTCGCCTGTTCCCCAGGACTTCTGCAAAATGAGGGCAAGTGGTTCCGGGAGCGCTGCAGCCAGGTCCTTCAGCGCTCTGGGATCCAGTCCATCGGCCTGCTCTGAAGATCTCGGCCCATTTGGGTTAAAGACTTGACTGCCGCCAGGACTCCTCGCCTGGGTCCCTCCTGAGAGAAAGGTGGCACACAAATGAAGCAAACAAATAAAAGCGAGGTCTCTGCCGATGACCAGAAGCAACCGGTCCTTTCTTCAGAGGAAGATAGTGTGCGATTCTGCCCAGTATTTCCCTGAGCTTGGCAAAGTCCGCTTCCCTCGAACGCGCTCCTCCAGGGATTCTGGGAAACAGGGACCGCGCAGAATGCATGGAGCAACTGCCTGATCTGCAACCAAACTTATCTCTGGCTTGAGGACAGGCAGCAATTTGGGAAATGCCCCAAATTCTATGGACACCCATTCATTGTTCAAAATGGATTTTAGGGAACACCCATTTAAAAAAGGAAAAAGTCATTTCCCCCAGTAAAGACTCAACACAGGAGCCTTTCCAACTTGCCCCATTGCTGCATCTGGGGCAAGATGCTGTTGCAGTGATGTGAACATTTGCTTTATTCTGCTCAGGGTGACCAGACGTCCTCCTTTTCCAGGGCATGTCCTACATTTCAGCCTTCTGTCCAGGAGGAGTTCCAAAATGTCCTCAGCGCAGAGGATGATTAAGGAACTTGAATTTATACTTATCTGGGTACTTTTAGCTTTTATTTTGTCATGTCCTACATCTGGTGGTGCCTTGTCCTCCTTTCCAGTGAGGACATCTGGTCACCCTGGTTTTGCAGAAGGCCTCCCCCCCCCCCGGCAGAAGAAGGGGACGCAAAGGGACTCTGGGTAAACAGTCAATAAAACAAAATTGTGTAAAGACACACATGTGCGCAGGGGTGCCCTGCCACCCCCAGGGCCCTGGCCAGTGGTCAAGGGAGAGGCCAGGTCTGTGGCCTGAGACTCAGCCACCCCTCGGGCCCCAAAAGTGGGGCTCCAGAGGAAGGCCTCTGAGCCCCAAGGCGGCCCTTGCCTTTTGACAAAACCTTTCCCGCCTCTGAAATGCTCAGCATCAAAAGGTGCGCCTGGGGCCTTATTATTATTATTATTATTAGCTTTATTTATTAAGCGCCATAAATGTACAAATTCCCTCTCGGCTCAAAATGGGGCACTGACCCGCAACTGTGCCCTGCGCCCGCCATCTACTCTGCCAAGAAGCGCTTTCCTTAAGCGCTTTGCAGGCAGGGGCCAGGCATTCTGCCAGACAACTGGACACCAGAGCAGGAAAGGCCAAAAACCATCTGCAGCCTTGCCAACGGCACGTCCCTCGGGGATAAAGGTATCTTTTTGGAGAAGGGTCTCCAAGACATGGGGAGGGGGCACTCTGGAAAAGACTGACCTCCAGTGAGGCCCTGAGACAAGGCATGGAGCCCTGGGTGCGTGCACAGGAAACGTTTCAGGGTCTGAAGGAAGAGGAGGACGGGGCCAACAAGGGCCATCCAGCCCCACCTCAGCCATTGCAGGGAATGCAGAACCAGCGCAACCATGACTCTCCGCTGGAGCTCCACTGTCAAACTGCTCTTGTGCTCAAGACGTTCTTCCTCGCATTTAGGTGGATCTCCTTCCTTGGCCTGGTTCATGGTCTCATCTCTGGACCATCAGAAGACCTTCTGGCTCCAGCCTCTCCAAGCAGCCCCTCCAGAAACACAGAGACGCCTCCGTCATGTCGCCTCTCAGCCGCCTCCTCGGCTGAGGCCCAGCATTGCCCAGGCCTCTGTCCATCTTGGTCAGCCTTCCTGGACACAGCCCTACTTGTCACATCTTTCTTGAGCCACGCTGGCCAGAACTGCAGACAGGATTCGTCCAGGTGGGGTCTGACCAGAGCAGAAACGAGTGCGACTCCTGCTTCTCTTGCTCTGGACACTCCACTCCCGATGGGACAGCCCAAAAACGCACTGGTTTTTTAAACCGCTCCATCACAAAAGCCGTTTTGTTTGCGGTCAACTGAGACGCCGCGATCACACAAACTCCTTCAAGCCACACCTTTACCTGTGTGTTTCATCCTTTCTGCCTAAGTGCAGGACCTTACATTTATTTCTCCGTGTTGAAATTCATGTTGTTAGGTTTAGCCCAGCTTTCCAATTTATTCAGGTCATTTTGAACTCTGATCCTGTCCTCTGGAGTATCAGCTACTCCTCCTAATTTGGTGTCACCTGCAAATGTGATAAGCATGCCCTCTATTCCTTCATTCAAGTCATCGATAAAGATGTTGAATAGCAAACTGGGCCCAGGACAGAGCCCCACTGGACGCCCCTCTGGTCACTTCTCTCCAGGAGGAAGGAGCAGAGGAGCCATTGCTGAGCAGCCGGTCAACCAATTACAAACACAGCTAACAGTCCCACAGTCCATCTCACATTTTACGGCTCTTTGGCAATGATATTTCCTGGGGGCCCGTCACTGAAGCTGGGCCACGTGGCACACGTCCCCCATGTCCCAAGGCCCACTTTCTGCTGAACAGCCCCAAGGGAAGCAAGGAGTGGGAGTCCTTCCCAGTCGCCCCCCCCCCCTGTCCTGGCCCCCCTCTCTGCTGCCAGTCAGACACTGGGATGGGCCTTGAGGCCAGGCCACAAGGCGCCTGCCTCACCTGCCTCACAATGTGTTGCTTGCCCATCTCCCACGGGCCACGGACCCCACCATTGCCCATGGATACCCACCGGGGGGGGGGGGTGAGGGTCAGAAAGATGCACCTTCCTCATTTGGGGCCTTCTCTGGTGGCCGGAGGGGACACTGGCACCCTTGAGAGGACCACAGAGGCACTGGAGAGAGGCCGGAGGGCCTGGGGATGCCACCAAGGTGCCATCAGAGCAAGCCACGTCCTCCTCAGGGACCCCTTTGGCCCTCTGCCAGGTACTCACCCCCCCAAAACACGCACCTTCCTTGGTGTCGGCGCAGCGCGGCTCTCGCCAGGCCTCCCGTCATGCCCTGTGGGGGGAGGCCTCTTCCTGCCCCGGCCTGCACTGCTGGGCCTGTCGCAACCTGCGCCGGTCTCTGCTGCTGGTGATGGTTCCCAGCCCCCCCCCCCCTTTGCTCGCTCGCCTGAGAGGAGCTCCTGGCAAAACCGGCCGGACGGCTTCCCTCCCACAGACACACCTGGAGCCACCCAGGAGGCTTCCCTGGCAGGAGGGCAGAGAGAGAGGAGCCTGCCTCCCTTCATGAGCCCTTCCTGCAGCCCCCAGAACCAGCCCTGGCCCACGGCTGCCCCACTGGCAACTGGGGGGCACAGGACGCCAGGGGGCAGCAGGAGGGGCACCGCCTCTGGGAAGCCAAAGGAGGGCGAGGGGGGGGCAGCAGCAAAGCCTCCGCTTAGACTGTTGGGGGGACTTTGTGCCCCCTTCAAAAACGGGGCCCCAGGCCCCTCTCAGCCCCATGGCAGAGATGGCACAGGCCACATGGAAGCGCTGACATGCGTTAGGGGCCATTAAGGGCACAGTCCCCAAGCAAGGCCTCCTTTCGCAGGCAAGGCGAAGCCTGGGGCTGCCCCGGAGGAGGCCCTGCCAGAGCGGTCAGTGGCCGGGCAGAAGTGGGGCTGGCGAGGAAGCCGGAATGCCCCAGGCCATGAAGACCTCTCCCTGGATTGCAGCGCTGAGGCTTTGAGGAAGCCAGCCCCAGGGGCCCAGACTGACCTCCTCTGGCGCCCCTTGGGAAGGCCAGGGCCACCGGAAGTGCTCCGGCAGAAGGGCCCTCCCCGGGGCCCTGGGTCTCCTCCTCCTCCTCCAGGGGCCACGAAGGGCCCGAACGCAGCCAGGCCTTAATGGGGGGGGATGCTGGGGGAGACCTTTGGGGAGAGCGAGGGCCAGCAGGGGCGCAGCGCAGTCCCTGGGAGGGGCAGGGTCCCGGGACAAGGGCTCCCTCCGCCCAGACCCCCCCCGAAGGCAGACCCGGGGGAGGGAGGGCCTTACCTGCCCAGGTGAGCGGTGGCGGCGGCGGCGGCGGCGGCAGAGGCGGAAGTGGGGCTCCTCCTCCTCCTCCTCCTCCCCGGGAAGAAGGGGCCGGGCCCAGGGAGGGAAGGAAGGAGGGAGGCCCCAGGGAGGGTCCGGAAGGCAGGCAGGCAGGCAGGCGGGGCCCAGGGAGGGAGGAAGGACGGACCCTAACGCCAACCGCTTAGGGAACTCTGCACGCGCCCAGAGGCCGAGGGCCCCAGGAGACTCCCGAGGGGGCCCTTAGGGAACTCTGCACGCGCTCAGAGGCCGCTCCGGACGACGCCGGGCCTGGCAGCCCCTCTCCTGCCGCCCTTGGCTTCGCTCCTAACGCTCTTGGCGCCGGCCTCGCTTCCCTTCCCTTCCCTTCCCAGCAGCGGACGATGGGCGCTGCAGTCCCCGCTCCGAGGCCCCGCCCCTCTCTCCCTCGGCGCATGCGCGGGGTCCCCGGTGGGCGGGGCGGACGCGGGGTTGCCAGGCGACGGCGTGGAGGGGCGGGGCTGGCGGCGGCGGCGGCGGAGAGACAGAAGAAGAGGAGGAGGATGAAGGGCGGCAGGGGCTCCGCCAAGAAGGGCGCCAAGGCCAGGCCCAGGCCGCCCTCCGCCGAGCCAGGTACCGGGAGGGAGTCAGGGATGCCGCGGGCACAGGGCCTCCGTGCCACCCCGCCCGCCCTAAAGCCTCCGCTCCGCTCCTTTCCTTCCAGCTCCGCCGAAGGCACCAGGAGGAGCCGGCCCCGGCCCCGGCCCCGGCCCCCCAGGTAAGGAAGGAAGTCGGGGCTCTCGGGATCCGGGACGGAGGGCGTCTGCCTGGGCCCCTGGCAACCCCAGCATGCCCCGTGGGCCCTGCCTTCCCTCCCGGCAGCCAGGCTGCCCCGGTCCCCACCGGCCCTCTTCCCGCCCCAAGACCCTTCCCAGCCCGGGGGCTCCCGGCAGCCCGACAGCAGCAGCAGCAAAGCCCCTCTGCCCATCCCGGGGCATCCTGACCTCTGCCAGCCTTGGGCCCCCGAGAGCGGGACCCTCCCTGGGGGCCAGGAAGAGCCGGGAGCCAGACCTGGCCCCCAGCCGCCCAGCGGGGCCTGGAAACCCCCAAAGCAGCTCCCCTCCTGAGCCTCCTCTCTGTTACTACTCTGTTACTACTCTGTTACTCCTACCAGACCCCAACCGGACGCAGCCCACAGACCGAGCGGTCCCCAAACTTTCCTATCCAGCCGCAGCCCCCTTCTGCCGACGAACCTGACTACATTCCCATCAGCCCCATTCAAGCACCCAGATAACATACGCCGCATCCACCCGGGAGGCTCTGGGATTCTGGGAGTTGGAGTTTGTTGTGGACCCAGAGCGGAGCGGAGTTTAAGGAAGGAAAGCCCCACAACAAACTCCAACTCCCAGAATCCCAGAGCCTTGAGCCAAACCGGGTCATTTCTCCAGGGTGGATCGTGTGTTCCTTCCTGAGGGGGAACAACCGCCAAACAATTCCTCCTCTCTTGAAGACTCCCTGCCCGCCTGGCTCTGGCCTTGCTCTGCATGGGGCAGCCCCCAGGAGAGAGCGTGGCCCCAGATGCTCAGAAGCAAAGGGGTCCTCTGCGCAAGTGACAACATTCACAGCCCCATGGGCCCCAGCCCCAGCCCCCGCCAATACAAAACACAACTTAAAACAACCAACAACAAGAAACAGGGGCTGCAGCAAAAAATAAGGGGCCCTGATCCAGTCCAAGCCCTTTATTCTGCCCTGCAGGAATCAAAGCATCCCATGGAGAGATGGGAGACTCCACCACACTCTCCATCGAGGAAGGAGGCTGTTCCTCTCAGGAGGATCTTCCTAATGTTGAGCTGGAAGCTCTTTTCCTGGAGCCTGCATCCATTGCTCCATTGGGTCCTAGTCTCTGGAGCAGCAGAAAACAAGCTTGCTCCCTCCTCAGCATGACACCCCTTCAAGTATTTCAACAGGGCTATTATCATATCAGCTCTTGACCTCCTCTTCTCCAGGCTAAACATCCCCAGCAGTTCCCTGAGTCACTCCTCATAGGGCAAGGTTTCCAGACCAGTGAGGTTTTCTTTTTGGTGGCCAGGTATCTATCCAGGAAAGGCTGGATACTTCTGTGGTCACCATCGCGTCCCCCGTGGCCAGTTGTGTCCACATAGTGTTTGCCCTGGCCAGGAGCTCCTCTCCTCCATGGGTGCATCTGGCTCTAGGCAGCAGGGCCTGAGCTTCCAGCTGGACAGCCACCTCGTCCATGCGGTAGGGAAGGCTTCCACATCCACAGTCAGGGGAGCAGGCATGGGGCAGAGCTTGTACCCCAAAGCCACCCCCTCGGTACTCATGCAGGCAGCAGCAACGGAGGCCTCCGGGTTCCCCTCCAGCCTCCCTGATACTCTCTCCTGTTCACAGGCTCTGCCCAGCGGTGGCAGGAAAGATGTGGGTCTGGCATGGGTTATGCTTCTCCTTGTTTTGTGGGGTGAGCTCTGCTCAAAGAAGGATGCCTGGTCTACAAAACTGGGTCCTGGCCTGTGGCTCCCTGCCTGGCAGCCGGCCCACCCTGGACCATGCGCGCTTCTCCAAAGCCACCCCCAGAACAAGCAGAAGGCTACAGGCAGCTCAGCCAAGCAGGGCTCACGACAGGTGGCCAGTTTAGTGGCACCTAAGCCCTCAGAGAGCGCCAGCCAAACTGGTAGGCGACAAAACCGCCAGGAGGGCTGTCGGGAGCCATGGAGTAGGGGTCCTTAGAGCATAGAATGAAGATGCAGGAAGTCCAGGCAGGCTCTGTAGGGCTCTGCCGCTCCCCTTCCTCCTCTTCGTCCCACAGAGCTCAGTTGCGAGGCCCGGGCAGCCATCACCCTGCAGTGTGGCTTCCGCCGCGTCTTGGCGTGCCGGGAGAGAAGGCGGCGGCTGAAGGAGCGCCAGGAGTACAACGACTTAATGGAGCGCCTGCAGAGAGAGGTGAGGGGGCTTCCTGGTGGCAGGTCTAGTGCTGAGGAAAGGGCCCATGTGGCAGGGGTCCATGGTGGCCCTTTGGGGGGGGGGGGGTGAGGGCTTGCAGCCCTGCCTGGCCTGCCTTCCTGAGCCCTCCGTCCCTCTTCCGTGGAGGGTGCCACATTCCCACTTTCCCCGGCAGGCCTTTGTGGCTCTGGTGAAGCACGAACAGGCGGAGGCTGAGCAGGAGAGGAAGAAAGAGGAGGAGGAGAAGCGGAGGCAGCGAGAGGAGCAGCAGAGACGGAAGCGGATGCTGGAGGCCGCCTTTGAGGGGGACGTGGAAGAGATGGTGGCCGTCCTGAAAGAGGTGGGTGCGAGGGGCATGGTTCCTCTCACTGGCAGGGTGGTTGGGTGGGTTCAGTGCTCAGCACCCCCTTTGCCCACGAAGAAGTTGGGGGGCAGAGCATAGCAGCACAACCACTGTGCTGGTTGTATGGCTTGGGGTTAGTGCGAGCGCCAGCTGCCTTCCCCGAGGAACCCTTGCCACTGCTGCCACCATCACCACCACTGCCACATCTCATCTCATGCAGCGCAGCCTTCTCTTCCTCCTCCCTCCATCTTGCCTTCCTAAGGTGGCTGAGCTGGATACGCGGAATGGTGTGGGATCTGACGAGGCAGGGAAGGTGCTTCGGCTCCGACACCGCCTTGGCATGGTGGACTGCACCGATGCCAACGGCAACACCCCGCTCTCCGAGGCCGCTGGGGGTGGTCACCCCGAAGCTATCCGGATGCTGATTGAGAATGGGGCTAATCCAAACAGCCGGGTGAGGGAGAGCCCTGTGGGCCTCTGTGGGTGGGGGGCAAGGTTCCCCCCCAGCTGTGAGACCCCATGGGTTGCCAGTCAGGGGTATTCCACCTTTCCCTGATCCAGAGGCACACCTTGCTTGGCAAACCCCCCTGTGAACCCCTTTCCTCCCGCTGTGCTCATGTCTAGCTAATTCCCACCAGTGTCTTTCCCCCGACCCCCCCAAGGGCAGCAGGAACTTATTTTGAATGAGAGCAGCCATGGTGGGGTGGGGTGGGACCCCTTTAACTCCCCACCCTTCCACTGATCCTTGGCCCCCTTTGACTCTAGGGTGCCTTTAACCGGACCCCTCTCTACCGGGCCGCATTTGGGGGCCACCTGGCAGCCGTGGAACTCCTCCTCCAGCATGGTGCTGACCCCCGGCTTTACGCTGATGATGGCAACACCCCCGAGCAGGTAGGCCGACTTCTCTCACTCTGTCTCCCCCCCCCCCCCCATTAAGTCAGGGCTCCTTTCTCCCTTGGGCAGAAACTGCCACCACTGGAAAGGTCTGCCCTGAGCAGCCAGCCGTTGGGATCCTTGTTAGTTGCAGTCAGCCCTGGAGTGGGCAGCCCAGGCCATCACAGGAGCAGCTGCTGCTGCTTTTGGGGTGACCTGGGACCTTGACCATTCTGACCAGGAGAATGAGGGCTGGGTCAGGAGGAGAATGTGGAGAAGCAGAAACACACACTCACTTCAGAAAAGCCAATCGCTTGCTCCTTCTTTCCTCTTATAGAACAGCTGCACTCAGCTGGGTGGGCCCCTGAATGGGAAGGGACCCCAGGGTCATAACTGGCCACGGCCAGTCCTTCAGCCACCAGGGCTTGGTGCTGTGGAGAGTCTGAAAGGGAGCAGATGTAGGAAGGGGTTGGACCCCCTCCCTGTGCCCCTAGGGAATTCGGGGAGCGCAAGTGAGCACCCTCTCAGACTCCCCTGCCCTTGCCAGGGCTCAAGGACGGAGGACCCCCCCACTCTCCCATAACACCCCCCCTGTCATTCTTGGCCTGGCCACTGCTGCTGTCTCCTCCTTCTGGTGGTCCAGTGGCAGAAGCTGCCCTCCCACCTTCCCACCATGCAAGCCATGGCTCTCGGTCTCTGGCCAGGTGGCTTCTTTGGAGAGCTTGGTGGCCGTCCTGAGCTCCTGGGACATTGGCCTGACAGATTCCATGCTCCAGAAGATGGAGGCTGAGCGGCAGCGGAGGGCCCAGCAGGACCAACAGCAGAAGGAGGCCGAGACGCGCCGGTGAGCTGGCCCTGGCCATGGTCTTTTACCCAGCGTCCAGGGATGCTGATGACCGATGGTTTCTCCCAGGAGTTCTCGTGGCCACATTCCAATATTGGGTAGCCACTAGGAAGGGCCAAGGCACCCCCCAACATCTACCCACATTCACTGCAGCTAGCCAGCCATTTGCTGCCTGGCGCATCCTGCACAAGAGGAGGAGGCCCGCAGGCTGACCCTGCTGACTCTTGGCAGGTCCAACCAACTCAGGTGTCCCAGGGCAGGTGGGCAAGCTGGGAAGCAGCGGCCCTGATTTGGCTTCAGGGAGCCGTGTCTTCTCTGCTCTTTAGTCAAGGCAGGTCATTTGCTCCTGGTAGCAACTGCTTAGAGAGGAGGCTCTGCTGCTGCTGGCTCAGAGCGAGAGGCCAAGAAGACCCAGAGGGACTGAGGGAGAGGAATGCACACTCTCTTCCACATGAGTGGGTCAGTGGGTGGGTAGGGGTCCTTGGAGGGGCTCTGTGATCCCTGCTTTCCCTTCTGTGCCCCCCAGGATGACGGAGGAGGTGGAGGCTTTGGCCAAGGAGCACGAACGATGCAGCAAGGAGGTGGGCACTGGGCAGGCTCATGGAGGACCCCTTTCTTGCTATCCAGGGGGGCAATGTGTGGGAGGCAAGGAGGAGGGTGCCATGGGACCAGATCCTTGCATTTGGACACCTGCTAGAAAGAGAATGCTGCCCTAAAGAGTTGTCCTCCCAATGCTTCTTCTGACCCAGCCTCATTGTTCCTAGGCTTGGCTGGCTCCCACCGTGGCCCCTTCTGACCTACAAGACTGGCTTAGCGGTCAGCCCCCCCCCCCAGCTGGACAGCCATTGTGGGCACTGCCTCTGGGTGATGCCTGATCAGTTTCTGCCCCACTGTAGCTGCAGCAGGCCTACAGTGAACTTAATCGGCGCATCACTGAGCATGACAAGTGCCAGCGGAAGCAGATGGACAATGCAGAGATCACCCTCCACGTGAGCACCCCACACCTCCTGGGGCCACAGCCTCCATCACCCTGTGGTTCCCCTGCTCTCTGACCCTCAGCAGTTCCTGCCAGCTCCGTAAGGGGACCGTCTGCTGAGCCATGGGGATCAGGCTCACCCCACAGTTGGCGGGTCTTGATGCAAGAGCCAGGCCATGGAAGGAGAGGGTGCCACCCTTGCAGGCGCAGCCAACCCCCAAGTAACCAGGACTATTGGCAGGGAGCCAGTCTGTTTTGTGCCAGCCAGTGGCCCAACAGGCCTTACTTGCAGCCACAGAGGTTGGTGATGCCAGGGCCAGATTCTAGTGGCCCTGAAAGAAAGTCCAGAAAGTGGCTGGGGGACCCTGCTGCTGGGATGGCTGCATGGCCCAGTGTGGGGCTTTGTCTGTGGACTCTCTGCACTGACCAAAGAGGGGTGGGCTGGGTGGCTCTTGGCCCCTTCCGGTCCCAAGAGGGACATGCAGGCAGCTGCTCCTAAGTCGGTGGCAACGGCTGCCCTAGCCTGCCTGGGGCTGCCTGGCCATTTTACTTCTTTCTTGGGATGGTCAGCCATGGGGCAGCGCACTTGTTGGGGGCCTCCATCTTAGCCCAGTGGAAGCTGGTGTCCCCGCATCTTCTCTTCAGAATAGCATTTCCTGTGGCAGGCGATTGCTGATGCGGAGGCGCTGGTGGAGCGACTGCGCGGAGTGGCAGAGGCGGCCGAGGAGAAGCTCTCTTTGGCCCGGCTGAAGCTGCGGGAACAGATGCAGGATGGTGGGTGGAGTGCCGCCAAAGCGCGGAGACACACAACCCATGCCTGTGGGACTGACTGGTATCCAGGCAGAAGGAGCTGCTCCCCCTAGTCCATAGGCTCAGTTGACCTGTCCGGCAGTGCCTGACCCCAAAATTGTCCCACCTGCCCACTGGTCATCCTCTGTGCCCTGCCAGGTGGCTCCTAACAACCTTGAGCTGGTTCTTGTGGGCGGGAAGGATTTGGGGCCCTTCAGCCAGTCCTCTTGCAGGGAAATCTCTGCCCCTTTGCTCTTGGTCCAGTGCCTGCTAAGTGGGGCCATTTTAGCCTCGTGAGAGACCTGCCCTGGGAGGGACCCACATTGGCCACTCTGCCCCCTCAGAGGAGCTAATAGGGCTTTGCTGGGATTACTTTAGCAAAATGAAGGCTTCTCTTTCAGGTCAACCAGAAAACAAGATAGGAGCCCAGGCCTCATGGATTTTGCAGGGCCCAGCTGAGGAAGGTTAAGGGAGTCCTTCAGCCTTGCTAAATCTTGTGGAGAACATTTGTTAGATGGTTTCAAAGAGTTGTAGGGGGTCCCTTAACCCTCCCCAGGCGGTCCCTGCAAAAACCAGAAGTGGCCTGAGAGGAGGCCTGGGCAGTTGCTGCCTTGGAAAAGGCCAGAGGGAGGTCTTAAGAGGGCAAGAGTTGGGGGACTTGGCTGGGCATCCCTTCTGGGGAGGGGGGTGGGGAAGGGCCACAGGGCCAATGGGGGGGCCGCTGGTCATCTTGTCTGCTCTCTTCTGCCAGGCGCTGTGGCCGAGTTGCCCGGCCTGAAATGCTCGGTGCAGGAGCTGGACGACGTTCTCTTGAAAGACGTGGGTGGAATCATTGAGGCGGATGGCCGGTGAGTGGAGGGGTGGCCATGAAGGGAGCATTCTGGACCCGTTTTGCAGCCTTTGCCAGCCGGACCTCCTTTGTCTGAGTGGAGTGTGTGGGAGGCAGCTGGGGGTGGTCTTTTGACTTCTGAGTAGCTCTCTTTCTCTCTCTCTCTCTCTGTGCAGGTGGCCACTGGTCATAGACCCGTCTGGCCAGGCAGCCATTTTTCTGCGGTATCGCGACACCAATTACCTGAACACTGTGAATCCCAGTGACATGACAGTGGAGACCATCCGCCTGGCCCTGTTGGGCTCCCTCCGGTACGGTGCAAGCCAGACACCTTTGACAGAGGGCGGGGAGGGCCTGTGCCCACGGAAGCCCAGTGGGCTAGAGGTCCCCTTTGGCCGGTGACCTGGCTACCCACGTTCTTTGTGCCCCCCCCCCTCAGTCCACTTACAGAAACATTCTTTCTACTTGCCGCTTGGACCCACCTCCCCAGGTATGGAAAGCCCGTTGTCTTTGACATGATGGAGGTGAACATGTTTGACACAGTGAAGAGGCAGCTGGAGCGCCTGGAGCCGGGGCTGGGCGACGTGGTCCTGAGCCGGAGGATCCTGGAGGATGAACGGTGGGTCTGGGTCCTGGCTGTGTCCCGTGTCCCCCTTGTGCCCAAAGAGCCTGGGCATTGCCCCAGGGAAGGGGGACGTGGCACTGAGACAGCCCCCAAGTCAGCAGGCAGTGTGACCCTCCAGGAACAGGCCTTGGCGTGCAACGGCCACAAACGGGCATGTGCCAAGCCAGGGCCTGAGCAGGAAGACCCTTGAGCGTGAGAAGGGCCTGGGACTAGAGGACCATGGAGTCCTGCCAACCAGTGCGAAGTGGGGAGGAATGTCCCCATCTCCAAAAGGACCCCGTGGGACACAAATGGTGGCTACAGCCTCCTGCCCAGTCTCTTCATTCCTGTTGGAAGGGATTCCAAAAAAGTGTAGGGGGCCATGTTGGCCCCATGGAGGGTCTTTGTGCCGATGCAGTTGCCCTTGCTGCTTTGCAAACTCCACTAGCCTCGAGTCAAAGGCCCTCCCAAAGAGTGGTCTCGATGAAGGGACACATGAGCCCCCCCGCCCTCCTGGAGAGCATCAGGCATACCCACTGGATGGGTCGGGTCACTCTGGTGGCCCCATGTGCCAATACTGCCTCTTCCTCCTGCTGCAGGTACCTCTCCCTGCGGAGGCCGACAGACAGACCAGAATATGAGGAGACGGAGTTCCAGGCGGCCCGGACAAAGCGGTTCCGGCTCTTCCTGGTCACCAAGCGGCATCATCCACCGGAGGAGCTGCTCCAGCGCTTCCTCCCCGTCCAGGTCATCCTTTCTCGCAGCAGCCGGTAGGCACCGGTCAGGAGGCCCAAAGTCCCCCACTTGGCCAAAGTTACACATTAAACCAAAATCTCCACTCTGGCTCTCTCGCTCGCTCGCTCGTGCTCTCTGGGCACAACTCCTGCCTTGACCCCTTTAGTCTTCCCAGTCAGGCCCCTCCATGTGGAGGCTGTGCTGGGTGCGTGTGGGTCAGTGGGAGAGGGGCCTCGGGCTCAGGCCGCCTTTGTTCTTTTTTCAGCAAGCGGAGAAGCTTCCGAAGAGCCCCTTTGCTACCGCTGTCCCCCCTGCACCCCTGAAAGTCCAGCAGTGGGGCCCAGGGCTCCCATCAGAACACAGAAGTGCTCTGCCTTTTTTTTTTGGCCCCCCCCCCCCCCCCAGGTTCCAGGCACACATTTGGCCCCTGTCTCTGTGGCTCTTGAAGGGGCAGCCTTCCCACCAATAAAATAAGTGTCCTGGACAAGGTGTCTCCTCTCTTGCCCTCTTTTGTGCCACCCTTCTCCCCTCCAAGCCCTGCTAACAGCCCCCACCATCTTTCTTCTCCACTAGACCTGAAAGGGGAAGACACTATCCAAGCCCTCCCCCTGGGACAGAAGGCCATCTAGCCTCTGCTTAAAAACCTCCCTCCATTGAGGCAGCAGCCTCTTTCACTGTCAAGGCATTCTTCCCAATATCGAGGTTCAATCTCTTCTGCAGTTTGCATCCATTGCTCCACGTCTGAGTCTCTGGGGGAGCAGAAAACAAACTTCCTCCATGCAACATCCCTGCATATTTAAACATGGCCATCATGGCCACTCTTAACCTCCTCCTCTCCAGCCTAAACCTACCCAGCTCTCCCCCAACAGGGCATGATATCTCGCAGGCCTTTCCCCGTTTTGGCCGCCCTCCTTGGGTCATCTCGCCTGAGCCCACTAGCTCCTAGGCAAAGCTGCCGTGGGGAGCCAGACCATCCTTCCTTGTGGCTGCTGTCCTCTGGCCATGGTGTTCCCCGGTACTTTTGGGTAGGCACTGCACAGCTTCTCCTGCTGAATTACTGCCTGCACCCCAGCAGAGCAAGGGAACGTGGTGCAGCAGAGCCTTTGCAAGGGAGAACAGGATCATTCCCTAAAGCGGGGGTGGGTAGAGAAGAACCCCTCCAGCAAAGTCACCATGGGTGCTAAATGCTCCTGTTAACTGAGCTCCACAGGGGCTAAAGTGTGGTCCCTACAGTTGTGGCGTCCCACTTCAAGAGCCATCCATGGGTGCAAAACCAGGTGCTGAGAAACAGACTCTAAACACGGGGGGGGGGGGGGGGGGGGGGGAGGGTGGGGCCCTCAAAATGTTGTCAGAGTGCAATTCCCATCAGCCCACTGGCCATGCAGTCCATGCAGAGGGGGATTCTGGAAGACACAGACTCCAGAAGGAACAAAGGAAGGAGGGGGCTAGGCTGGTGCAGGACTTGGCCAGCAGCTGCACAGTGATGGAAAGCCCTTCCATGGCAAAGCAGGAGGGGAAGCCGCTGGCTGGGACCCCAGGTGCCAAGCCAGAAGGGTAGCAGCCCACTGGTGCCCCTTCACTCAGCAGGAGAGGAAGGAGGGAGGGAGAGGGACTGGGGGCTTTAGATAAAAGCCCAAATCGAGGAGGGTGAGCGGCTGGCCAACAACCTGACCCACAGTGCTTTGGGAATGCTCCCAAAGTGTGGCTACCCTTGCTTAACGTAAAGTTGTGCAAAGAAATGCCAAAGTTGCCAAGTTGTTTCTCTAAGGAAGGCTCTGACCACTGGCCACAACTGGCCAGAGACGTATCGATTGGGGCTTTGACCCTTTGAGCAACAGTTTGCTTGCTGCGGGGATCATGGCTCAGAGCCAGATGGGAATGTGCAGCCCTCTGTATGTTTGGCCTACAAATCCCACCAGCTCCACCATCATGGTCCAAAACCTCTGGAGGAGCAAAGTCAGAGGCTGCCCATCTGGGAAGTGTGGAGGCTCAGCTGGCTGTCTAGCCAGGGTGGCCCCTGTGGCTCAAGTCATCTCATAGGAGCTCACCTGGGTTAAATTTGGCCAGGGCTGGCCCAGCTTGGCTCATGGCCGCCTCTCCTGGTCAGGCTTCAGGGGAGGTTGCCCATTGGCACTCTACCGTGCTGAGCCCCTTCCTGCCCCCACAGCCCCGTCGAGGTTGGTCATCGTACCGGCTGCCATTTGGGCTTTGGGCAGCTGTTTACAGACCACTGCCTCCATCTGCATTTGGGGCACAATTTACAGCGCTTTATAAAAAAAGGTTAATAATAATAATAAGGGCCTACCTTGCCTGCCCCTGTGGGCACCTTTGCTGGCCCTGGCAGCAGACAAGGCCAGAGGGAAGCATGGCCTGAATGCTGGCATTGTCTCCTGGATATAAAATGTAAAGTACTTTATTGTCCTTGAACCACAAAATAGATTTCTTTGGTTGTACAAATGTTGCTAGTTACAGTCCCAATCTCCCTCGGAGTAGCTTCTCAGGAGAGGACAGACATGCCGCAGCCCAGCACCGAGAAAGTCGTGAAGTTAGTCGCGGAAACCCGGCCCGATGATCACTCCCCAACTGCTCATTAAAAGCAAACGCTAAAATCAGGTTAAAATCAAGAAGCTCTAATGGTTGGTGTAGAAGCAGCCCCCATGCAGCTGCAGAAATCCGCCTCCTCTGCTCGGGGGGCAATGGGGGGCTGGAGAGTCCACGGGAGCCCAAAGCCCCTGCCAGGCCACCCATCCCACACCCCTCGGCCTGCGCCCCCACCCCACCATCCAAAGAGCCTTTCCTGCAGGGAGCCACTGGCTCATCCTGGCCAAGACTCCTGCCTGCCCCACTTCCCGGCCCGGTCCCTGCCCCTTCCTGCACTACATCCCCTTCCTGCACCCTGGCCCCCCAACCTATACCACTTTCTACCTGCACCACCACAACCTATGCAACTAGACTGCCTCCCCCACTGTTCTACCCCAGCCGGCCCCCACCTCGAGCCGGGTCAATGGTCCAGCTGCCCTGGACTCTGCGAGGAGGCAGAAGATGGCACCCTGGAGCAAGGGGTCATCTTCTGCCTGCCCACTTTGCTGTCCCCCTGGCAACATCTCTCCCCCTCCCCAGTGCAGGGTGAGGGTGCACGGCATGGGGCAAGGGTTGCCCACCTGCTGTTTGGCAAAGATCATCTGTGGAGCAGAAAAGGATGCCCAAGCCCTCTCCACTGGCGAAGGTAACCTTATGTGGACACACAGTGCATGGGCTCAGGCACTCTTAGAAAGTGTTTGTACCCCTGTCCCACTGTTGTTCCTTGCCCCCATCTGCTCAAAACCTGCCCCACGGCTGGGGGGCAGGAGGAGGAGGAGGAGGAGGCGGCAAGACACCCAGGCGTGGGCTTGCTCTGTCCAGTGTCCACGCAGAGGCCAGAGCTGGCCACCTCCCATGCTGCCCGAGGAGCTGACAGCCCCAGCTTGGTGGTCTTCTTAACAGCCCCCCACCAAGAAGGGGGGCGCAGGTCCCTTATGTGGGGACAGCCGCTTCCAGGCTGTGCTGCTGCGCGTGTCCCAGGCTGCACTGGCTGCCAAAGAGTCCTGTCTCCTCCCTAGGAGAGCCACGCGTGGCTAAGGATTCCTCAGCACCAACCGGACCGTCTGGCCTTTGGCTCACTGGTCATTGGAGGGGGGGGGCAAAGGGAAAGAGAGAAAGAAAGAGAAAGAAAGAAAAACTTATAGGAAGGAAGAAGGCGCTCTGGGACCCCCATCCCACTCCACTAACACACATATCTGGGAGTAATCTGCTGCCTGGCAAAACTGTGGTGGTGGTGATGGGGCCGGCAGGGCAGCACCTGGGGATGGTGTTCCTCTATGATGCTGGGAAGATAGAAGACCTTCCCTCAGACTTTGGGGGCCGCCAAGCCTTGGGGGATGCTGCTTCTTAAGCCCAGAGCCAAATGTGGGCAAAAGTGGGATGAGGGGGCTCTGCTGTGCTGTGCAAGGACCCCTGGGGAGCTGGAGGGGGTCTCTCACAGGCACAGCCCCACTCTGCCCCCAGCCACAGCAGTAGCTCATGGCACTGCAAGGGTGCTCTGCCCACTGCCCCTTACTGCCAGTCTAGGGAGGGGTGGGGGCAGTGTGGAGGCAAAGAGGTGCCTGTGGGGCCCAGGGCCCCCTCCCTGAGTCTAAACAGCCCCATGGGCTACTCACCTGAGCTGCCACTGCTGCCGCTGCCACTGTTGTTGAGGAGGGATCTGCATGTCTCCCCACCGTCCGGCGTCTGGAAGAGCAGCAGAAGGAGGTGACTGACAGCCAGATGTCCCGGGGGCCTGCAATACCTCTTTTGGCCCACCCAAAATAACACATCAGAGAAAGTTCGCTCACTGTGCCCCTTGTGGCCAGGGCAAGGGGTGACAGAGGACCACAAGCAAGCAGGACAAAGGGGGAGCGAGCAGCAGAAGAAGGGCAGGGTTAAAATGGGGGTCACTGTCCCCTTGCTGGCTGCTGCCATAGGGCCCATTCCCAAGGGCCCAGGCACCGGAGAGCGAGAGCTGGCAAAGGAGCCACTGTGGAACCCTGCTGGGGGGGGGGGGCTCAGTGGCCTTCCAGAAACCTCTGAGCCTGGCTCTGGCCCTGGGGCCAAGAGACCCCCCCCAGCCATCAGAGCGAGTGAGAGAGGCTGAGCCCCACCGATCCTCACACAAGATGGCACTCTGTGCTTCAGGTGACCAGTGGGTGCTCAGTCCTTGCCATGTCCAGCCACAAGGAGCCCCCCCCCCCCACTCACAGAGCTGTTTGTGACGGAGGGGGGGATACGCTAGGGTCAACTAGGATGGTCACAGCAGTCAGGAAAAAGGGAGGCCCTCCTCCCTTTTTTAAGGGAAAGGAAGGGAAACAAAACCTGCAGGTCCCTAAGACCCCTGCCCTCTGAATACCCTCCAACTGCGGCCTCCAAAAAGGTCTCCTGGAAGAGGGCACCAAGCATCCAGAAGGCGGAAGAGGAACGCCCCTCTCTGGAAAGGCTCCAACCTTTGCCCAGGACATTTTAATTTAATTTGGGGAGGAAAAAAATAAACACTTCAGAAAGCAGTACAGATGTCTGTAAAATGCCAGGTGGCCTGGAGAGAGGAGAAGGCAGACTCTGCTCCTTCAATGGGGCCAAAGGGGTCTCCAAACGAAGCCCATCGGTACGAAATGAGGATGGATGATGGGGAAGAGTCAGCGATGGTGGCTGACTGGATGACAGGGAAAGGGAACCGTGTGGACTCACATTGCCCCTCTCTGGGGGGGGGGAGGAGTGAGGGGGGCTTTCAAGACTCCCCAGGAAAGCAGGAGGGGGACTAGGTGAGGGGGAGGCCCAGAACCCTGTGCCCACAACTGGCCCACATACAGTAGGCAGCAGCTGCAGCGTAAGAACATGCTGGCTGCTATGGCAATGGCCACCATCTTGCTTCTGGCTTTGCGCCTGGGGTAGGCACACGGACCTCCAGGTCTACTTCCTGAGACACGTGCCTCATGGCAAACCCTCCTGTCCCTGGAAGTGGGGAGAACCCACTCTGCCACCCCACCCCATTGCTGCTGATTTCATCATGAGTTACATGAAACCGTTGGGAGAGATCATCCAGAGTCATGGGGCGCAGGGTTATCACTATGCTGATGACACCCAAATATGTTTCTCCATGTCTCTGACTGCTACAGGGACTAAGGATGGCATCTCTCCTCTGAATGCCTGCCTGGAGTCAGTAATAGGCTGGATGAGAAAAACAAACTCAAGCTGAATCCAGAGAAAACGGAGGTATCTGCGATAGGTTCCTTAGGTCTGGGGAAGGAAATTTGTCCTCCCCTCCTAGACAGGGTCACACTTCCCCTGAAGGATGAAGTTCGCAGTCTGGGAGTACTTCTGGATCCGTCTCTACGTTTGTCATCTCAAGTGGATGCGAGGGCCAGAAGTGCTTGGTACCAACTTCGGTTGATACGCCAACTGCGACCCTACCTCAACCGAAAGGACCTGGAAGCTGTAGTACATGCTCTGGTAATCTCTCGTCTCAACTTCTGTAATGCGCTCTACATGGGGCTACCCTTGTATCAAGTTCGGAAGCTTCAGTTAGTGCAAAATGCGGCAGCCAGGTTGGTCACTAGTTCTTCGAGACTTGACCATATAACACCTATCTTGAAAGATCTACACTGGCTTGGGCCCGGGTTACTTACGGAAACGCATCTACCGATACAATCCGCCCCGCACTCTTAGAACTAGTGGGAAGAACCTGTTAGAGGTGCCACCATCCAAACATGTTTCCACTTCCCAAAAAGCTTTCAGTATAGCTGCTCCTAGACTATGGAACGGACTCCAGAGGAGACTCGCCTTGTTACATCCTTGGAGATTTTCAAGAAGGCGGTAAAGACAGAGCTCTTCTGCCGCGCATATCCTCCTGACCTTTTATGAAGACCACTGGTACGGACCGAGAGCACCTGGCCCCGTGACTGACCCCGTGATTGATTGATGATTGATGTTTTATGTTTTTAGCTGTGGTTTTAATTGTAATTAATGTTGTAATATTACAAGTGTTTTTAACTCTGTTGTGATCCCACCTCAATCCATTGGGAGAGGAGGGAAGATACATATAAACACTATCATCATCATCATCATCATCATCATCATCATCATCATCATCATCATCATCTTCTAAATTGCATCTGAACTGACTGTCCAAACCTTGGCCTGACGCCCACAGACGGAAGGAAAGGAAAGGAAAAGAAAGGAAAGGAGGAAGGTGGGAGCCCCCTGACCCCCAACCTCCGACCCCCCTCCTCCTGTGGCCCAGTGGGCACAGCATGCAGCTGGTACCTGAATGTCATAAACAGGTTTGGAAGAAGGAATGGCAGCAAATTCTCTGTAGAGAAACTTCTTTTCAGGCACAGACTGGGAGAAGGCCCACAGAAAGGGGGTGGGGGGAGGCAAGAGGGGGGTCAGGGGGAAGAAAGAGAGAGAGAGAGAATGAATGAAGGGGAGGCAGGTCGGTAGCAGCAAAGAGTAGAGCAAGGGGGTCGCAATTGGGGGAAGACTCTCTTAGCCCCCCAGCCCACCCTGGTCCCGCTCCTTCCTGGTGAGGCAGAATTGGGCAGAGAAATAAGTGTCCCCCCCACCACCAGTACCCTCCCCCACTCCAGTGAGACCCCAATCAGGAAGCAGGGCTGCTAAGCCTGACCATTTGCCAGGTGCCCTCTGTGGCCACATGGCACCCAGAGAGGCAACCCGAAGCCTCCCAGGGCTTCTACCACAGGATGCTTTTGGGGCCTTTACATGGTGGGCAGGGAGTCCATTTTGTGAGACCCCAGGCAAGGGAGGGGAGGAGGCTCTTTCCCAGAGGGGCCTTGAGCGTCTCCAAGCCTTCTTCCCAAAACCTCATGGCAGCTTCTCCTGTCCTGGCTCCGGGGGAAGTGGAGGCCTCAGTGGCCCTGGCACATGGAAGGCCCCCTGATGGCACCTGGGCAGGTGGGAGGGTGCATGCCTGCACTATGCTGGGGAGGAGACGCCGGTCCAATTTGCGAACATGAAAGGTCACAAGTGGACAGGAATGCGGTGGGGGAAGAGAAGCCATGCAAACTGTCATGCGGGGCAAATCAAGCCCCCCCCCCCAAAAAAAACACCGCCTGAACAGTATTATGAGGGCAAAGGTGCGCCTTGCCAAGAGAAGGGAGGTGGGGGGCAGAGTGAGAACCCCAACATCCCCTGGGGGGTTCAAGAACAGGCGCCCCTGGCTGGAAGGTCCCCTCCCCTCTGACCCCATCTCCCCAGGATTACAGCCTGCGGTGTGGGCCCAACTCCTACCAGTCTGCCAGGTGAGGCAACAATCCGGGAGCTGCACTCTGCAAAAAGAAGAGTTGAGGAAGGATCTCAATGAGGACTTTGCGAAGGCCAAAGCCACATTCCCCCTCCCTTCCTTACCCACTGAGGTCCGTTTTGCAGGAAAAAAAGCAATGGGCGACAAGTACCCTCTGGGGGTGTTGGTGAAGGGGTGGGGGCAGGTGAGGGCGACTCCGCCAGCTGCTCTAGAGTGCCCCTCTTCCGGCCTTCCTTGGACTTTGCGATGACCATCTGGGCCTTCAGGGCGTCCTGCTCCAGTGACTTCATCCTGGCCAACCAGAACAGAAAGAGAAAGGGAAAGTGAGGTGAGCATGGGCGGTCAGTGGACGCAGTAGCCACTGTATGGGGGAAGGCATTTGAAATGCCAAGGGTGAAGGCAGAGCGAATTGGGAGGGCAGTGCAGGGGCAAAGGCACCCCCTCCAACTTGCCTGTAGGTCCCTCTTCACCGTCCCCCAGGCAGAAAGAGACAAGAGAGAAAGAGGGGCGAGGGGTCCTACCGTGCTGCCCTCCACATGGCCCTCTTCTCGGCCTCCAAGGCCCGCCGCTCAGCTGGGGACAGCTCCTTCTCATGGGCAGTGAACAACAGCTCTGGGCTCTGCATGCGGAGGCGCTCCTGGTGCCGTCGCTCGGCCTTGGCTGTCCTCACTGGGGCTGCCGACTCCCCCCCTCTCGGGTACGGGGGGCTCAGCCTTGCAGGGAAAGGAAGGACGAGTCAGAATAACCCAGAGCAGTTGCTTGGGGGGAGGGGGGTAGGCAAGAGGGCACCCTTTCCCCCCTTTCCTCATAGCCTGGCACCCTCACCCAGCCACTGGGGCCACAGGGGACGAGAGCAGTGGCAGCTGCTGTGGCCTCCAACCGTCCTCCAGGGAGGTTCTCTGGGAGCCATTGTGTCTCTCTGGCTCTGGGAACCTAGAAGAGGCAGAGAGAGACCCCCTCAGGCACACTCCAAGGGGCCACCAGGACTCTGGAAGAACCCCCTTCTGTGAACCCAGAAGCGCTGGAGTCCTTTGAAAGGGACTGAGATGCCCACCACCTGGGGGGGCCCAGGGCAAAGTGGGCTCACAGCTCCCCCTCCCCTGTGGAACCCACACATGGGGGGGGGGGGAGACAGAAGGGGCTGGGGTCCTCCCTTCTGGAAAAGCCCCCTTCCTCAGAAGAGACTCTCAGCCAGGCTGCCAGCAATGTGAGGTTGGTGCTGAGCCCAGGGAACTCACCGAGACACCACTGGTGTTTGGGAGAGCTTCTCCACTTTGTACTCAACCCCCTCAATGAAGATGCTGGTGGGGGGTGCTGTGCTGGGGGGTCTGTGCCTCCTTCTCCCCTCCTCGTCTTCCTCTTCATCCTCCTCCTCTGCCTCCTCCTCCTCCAGCATTTGGGCTCGCTTTAGCTGCAGCTTCCGGGCTAGACAAGCAGCAAAGGAGGCCATGAGACTGGGCATCTCCCTCTGCTCCTCATGCCCTCCCAGAAAAGGAAAATCCTTGGTTAGCCCCCCCCCCCCCACACACACACTGCCAGATGTAACCAAACCCATCGTCCCACCGGCATTTTTGCTCCCAGGAGAACCAAGGCAGTTTATGCTCTCAGCTTTGGGGAGGCTTTCCCTACCTCCCCACCCACTGCTCCCCAGGGAAGCCTCTGGGGCTCATCCCTCTGCAGCGCTCAGTCTCCTCAGAGGAATGCAGGGGAGCCTGGATGTGCCCCCAATGGCCAACTGGATGCTCCCCAACCTCTGCAGCAGGTAAAGGTCCGCAAGGGCCAGGAGGGGGCGCAAAGGCAATGGCAGCCGTCTTGCCCTCTGTGGCAGCTGGCATGCGTTAAGAGGTATCCCCACCTCTGATCCTGGCATCAGCCCCACACGGCCGCTGTGGTGCCCCCAAACAATCCTCACTCCAAAGTTTTTTGTGGGTATTTCAGGCTATGTGGCCATGCCCTAGAAGAATTTATTCTTCACGTTTCACCTGCATCTTCTGAAGATGTCAGCCACAGATGTAGATAAAATGTCAGGAATAAACTCTTCCAGAACATGGCCACATAGCCCAAAAACCCCACACAAATCTATGGATGCTGGCCATGAAAGCCTTCAACTTCACAATCCTCACTCCCTTTTCCACCGTCCGTGGGGCAGCAAGCCCCCTCCTTCCGGCTCTGCTCCAAGTGGGGAAGCTTCCCCTCCTCCATTACTCTCTAGCCAAGGGCCACGAGTTCCAGCTTTATGTTGGGAGGAGACAGCTGCCTAACGCTCCTCCCCCCCCCGAACGCAGGTCTTGCCGCCCTTCACGGTTTCCACCTAAGTCAAATGCCCCCCAGCCCTCGGTCACTCTGGCCACCCTCCCCTTTGTTCTCCCAGCTCTCCACATGACCCCCCTTCAGGGGCAAAGCCCCAACTATCCCCCCCCGGGGCCACTAAAGGGCTCTGAAAACAAAAGGGCCTGCAAAGGGGACTCAGAAAGAGGGCTCAGACAGATACACATGCACCCCCCCCCAGACACGTCCCCAAGGGACCAGTGAAGAGACCAAGCCTGGCAGCAGAGGGTAATGTTCTACGCACCTTCCTCCTCCTTCATCTTCTTCAAGTCGTCCTCCCCAACCAGAGAGACCCGCTTGGGGGGCTTCTCGGCTAGGAGGGGCTGCTTCAGCTCCACTTCAAAGTACTTCTGTCTTTCGCGGAAGGACTTCTGCTCAGGACTATGGGGGGGCCCTGGTGACAGACCCTGTGGGGCGAGAGGCAGGAGAGCCCAATGGGTATCGCTGCTGACCCTTGCCCTGCTCCCTCAGGTAGGTAGGCCACTCACCTGGCCTACCTCAGAGGGGGCGAGTTGAGCCTTCTCCATGCTTTTCTGGCCTGGCAGCTCCTGAGGAAGGAGGGAGGGAGAAAGAAATGGGGGTGACTGCTGGAAAGGCTGGGACCCCCTTGATCCTCCCCACCCAGAGCCAGCCCCTTCCCCTGCCCCCCATGACCCCTCATCCCACTCACATCCATCTCCAGGAACAGGTGAGGGACAGGGACGGCCGCAAAGGCCTTGTACGCCTGCTTGGCACTGACGCTTGGCATTGTTTCATCTGGTGACAGCGGGGGCTGGGGAGACCGAGGCTGGGGGGGGAGAAGAAAGGGGATCCCACGTCAGAACACAAGGCTGGGGGGCCCTCCCAGGAAAGCTCCCCTCCTGCTGCTGCTTTGCGGGGGTCCCAGGGCCCCACTGTGCCCCCCCAGCTAGCCTCGCCCCATCTTGCCCGGGCCTTTGGGGAGGGGTCCTGCAGGGGCCGTGTGTGTGCCCAGAGTGACTCACGGAGTTGTGGCCGCTGGAGCGCACCTCTGGCTGCTGGAAGGGATTTGGGCCGCTCTCCCGTCCTTCTGCCGTCGGTGAAACTGGAGTGGGGGCCGGTCGCGCACGGGAGACCGGCTGGATTGTCCCAGGCTTGGTCTGAGGAGGGTGCGAGGAGACCGCCCGAGGGGGGGAGTGGTCATCCAAACAGATACATTGGCTCCACCGCAACCTCCACTTGCACCAAACTCACCCCCAGAGAAAGACACAACGAGAGAGGGCAGGGCAGGGCAGGGGATGCCCACCCACCCACCTCTAGGATGATCACTGCTGCAGGGTCAAAGGGCGCCAACAGACTTACCGACTTGCTCTCACTCTGGGTGGGGACAAAATGGACAGAGGCCTGAAATCAGGAAGAGGAGGAAATTGGAATGGACCCATCCTCAGCCGCTTTCGCCCACCCCACAATTTCCCTTCCAGCTCTTTGGACCTTTGCCCTCACCACTAACTCTCCCCCACAGCTGCCAGATCCCCTTGCCCTCCATGTGACCCACAAATCAACCCCAAAGACTCCTCCCCAGCCCCAGCCTAAAACTAGAAGCGATGCCCAAATCCAGAAGCAGAAGCGTAAGAGGTGAGGTTTGCAGAGGCAACATTGGCAGTGCCAAGCACCTGGGGAAGGGGAAGAAGGATGCCCCCCATGCCCCCCATCGAAGCACAGGACCCAGTCCCCCTCTTGCAAGGCAGTGAAGCCGGTGGAAGGGATGGAGAGCGTGGCAGGGGGTGCGGCACACCAAGGCAGCACTTACAAAGCGGGTCTCTCTGCCCACCAGGTGGGCAGGCCGTGGGGCAGCACCAGGTGGCTGGAGAGGGGCCAGAGAGGATTAGGGAGGGAGAGAGAACGAGAGAAAGAAAGAAGCAGAGAGAACCAGAGAGGCTGACTGATGGGTAGAAGAGGCAGAGACTCCAGATCCAGAGGTGCCCTCTGCTGACCCCTCCTCACAATTCAGTCCCCTTTACCTGCTGGCTGCGGGTAGTTGTGGGCGAGTCCCTCCGAGCTCCGGCCTCCCCGGGTGCCATTGCCTGAAAGACCAAGAAGGCAGCCGATGAAATCCCTCACCCACACCAGGCCCCAATGCCCCTCCTGTACCATTGTGTTCTGCTCTGGGGGCTCTGATGGGACCCCCATGAGACCCTCCTACAACCAGGGAGGGCCAAGGTGGGACCCAGCCAGACCCACAGCTTCTCGGACAGGACAGGACAGGGCAGGACAGCCAGGAGGAGGCTCCAAGGGTCCACTGCCCTGCCTGCCCCGAATTCTATCTTTTCCTTCCTGCCTTGCCTTCAGTGCCTCCTAAACAGGGAGGTTTCCGCTCTGCCTTAGTGGCTTTGCCCTCAGGTCAAGGGAGAGCTCTTTTTTTGCTGAAATTTTCTTTCCTTATAGGTACTATTTGGGTCTAAGAACTGGCATGTAATGCTTTTACAAAATGGGTTAACAGAACAATTGATATGCACACACACACAAACACACTCACACACATACACAGACAGTTAAAGGGGGAAAGGGGGGAAACCACGAACCCAAAACCAAACTCATGCAGCAGGACTCCTCAGCTCAAAGCCACGCCAGGAGGGGAGGGGAGGGGGCAGATGGGGTCTTCAATACATCTCAAGATAAAAAGGCCAGCAAGCAAGCAGGCTCTGTGGACATCCCCCTCCGCTGAGGGTCTCCTCCTCTGCAGCCCCCTGCATTGCCCTGGCCGCAGCTCACCCACCCACCAAAGAAAGGCTGCGTCCCCTTGAAAGAGGGGCATTGGGGGGGGGGCACAGAGCCAGAGGGGGAGAGCAACAGTCCCACACGGCAGGCAGGGTGCACACGGCAGACATGGCAGGCTGACCGCCCCCCCCCCCGAGCCCCTTGCCTTGGAGTAGAGACTGGTCTTCAGAACGCCCCCCTTTCCATAGCCGAGGGGAGCCCCCCCCCAGGCACGGCCCACCCTGCCGATTGGCCAGCACAAAAGGGTTGCCACTGAAGGGGATGGGCTGGGAGTCCACCAAGGCCTGGTGCTCCTTCTCTTCCTTCTCCTCCTTCATGGCCCCGCCAGCCTCTGTGGCTGCCACCCCAAGGATGCTGTTCTGGCCCCCGTCTGAAAGAGGGGTCAGTGGCAGAGGCCAGGCCTGCATGTCCCTCTCCATTTCACGAGGGTGGAGCTGGCGGGAGAGAGATGGGAAGGGGGCATCAGAGGGGGACACTTTGGGACCCCCAAGGCTGGAGGACCTATGCTCCCCCGAACCTCAAGGGCGCTGTGGGGCAACAGGCACCATCCTGGAAGAGGGAGGCACCCCAAAGGTAGAGTTGCATTGCTGGACTTCTTATGGCCACTTGGACTGTGGGCTAGTATGGGAGTGGACTGAACAACGCCATGGAAACCCCTAAATGCCAGCCAACCCCTGACAATAGCACGCGCGGCACACCTACAGACACAGACCTTCAGGGAAAGAGTGTCCAGCTGTGAAAGTCTCGCATCAGACCCATGTTAGACCCTCCTCTGGAGAGGGAAAGGCCTCCAACAGCCTAGGTTGTGAGGCAGGGGGCAACCCCTCCAGGAAATGCCCCAAGTGGCCGCTTGTGACCATCCTGGCAAAGGGGAGGCCCGCTGCCACTCCATCCAACACCCCCCACCACAAAGGCCTCCCTCAAAGCTCCCCCCTGTCCTCTCCCAGCAATGGTGCTCCAAAACATGGGGGCACCTTCTGCTTCCCCCCCCCTCCTTCCCATGGCTGGGTCTGATGACCTTACTCCTCTCAGTAAAGCCCAAGGCAGCAGCCCCCAACCCACCTGCTCCCAGCCCCCCTTGCAACCTCCCCGGCTCACCTGTGCCAAGGGAAAATGCCCACAGACACGCACACATGGAAGAGGGGCTGGCAAGCGAGTGGGCTGCTCTCTAGGCTGCCTGGAGGACAAAAGGAGCCCCCTCCCCTCCCCTCCCCTCCCATCATCTGGGACCAAAATAGCTCAGCTGGGGCAGCTCTGGCATCCCATTGCGTGCGTGTTTTGGGGTGGGGGTGCAGAGGAGCCATGATTAGGTTTCAAGGAGGGGGAGGAGGGTCCCAGAGTTGCCCAGTGACTCTTCCCCCTCCCTCCCCGTCTCCTGTGACGAGAGAAGGGACCAGGCAAGTCAGCAGCCCCTTCTGCCCCCAAGATGAGAGAAGGAGAGTGCAGCACCTGTTGAATGACCTGCTCTGCTGGTACTACCAATGAATGGTGCTATGGAGGGACCTCTCAGCTAGCCCCCATGGAGCAGGGTCACCATTACCATTTCTCTGTCCGCCTGTTCCTCCCCCGCCTCCCTGCTCTGTCCTGCAAGGCTGGGAAACATCAAGCCAAGCTGAGGATTACCAACATCCCCAGAAGTGGCAGAAAGCCCCTCCCTTGAGGGTGGCAGGATGTGGGTCGGTGGGTGAGTGAGGCTAGTCCTCTGCTGTTTGCCCAGGACCCCCACCCCCCAATTCCCTTCCCCCTCTGCATCCCAGGACCCCTTGCTCTCTGAGCTGCAAGCCCAAGGTGGGAAGGGGGGATGTACCCCACGGCAAGGCCCCCAGGGGCTCCAGGCAACCCCAGCCCACCCCTTTGGCCAACCCTCTGGCTACTTACGTTGTCAACACCTCGGGTGCTCTTCTGCAGACCACTGTTGGGCAAAGCTGCCAGTGTGCGGTAGTCCAGGCGAAGAGGCTCCCTGCTCACCTCCTGCAGGAAGGAAGGAAGGAAGGAGAGCAGATGGAGGTCAGGTCAGGGGCCCCTCCGAGACTCCAGGGTCCCTCCTCTACCCAGCACAGCCGCCTCTCTGTGCCCTCCAGTCCCCTCTGCCTCTCACCTCTTCCGTCTCTTCCACCAGGAGGTGGGTGGCCGACTCCCGCTCTTTGCGTATCCGCTCCTTCCCCAGGAGGAGACCCCACAAAAAAAGAGAGAGTGAGAGGATCAGAAGCAGAATGCGAGGGGAAACGCACCCATGGAGCAGGCACATTTCTAAGGGAAGGGGTGGAGAAAGGAAGAAAAAGACCCCCACTACAACAAAGAGCACAAAGTGGCAGAAGCTTTGACAAAGTCTCCCTCACCCCAGCAACGGTCAATGCCTACAGCCGCTTCTGCCAAGGAGGAAGGCAACATCGCAGTGGGTCAGCATCCATAGTTGCAAGCGGCCAGAAGCAGAGACAGAGGAAGCAGGGAAGGTGAGGGACTGGGGTGGGGGGTCTTGCCATGAGGGGAAGAAGTTTGGACACAGGGACAGAGGAGCCACACTTCTGCTCCAATTAATTCCAAGAGGGCAGCATCTGAACGGAAGATCCGATCTCCACTTTGTCCGAGTTGGGGGGGGGGGCTGTTAAGAAAATGCCTTGGTAGGCCTGCCCATGGGGCCAAGATGCACCCCTCCCCAGAAACAATCTCAACATCAAAGGTAAGGAGTGGCAGAAGCACTCTGATGAGGCTTGCCTTAAGACTGAAGGGCAGCTGGGAAGGGAACAGAGCTGAGAGTGCGTCAAAGGGCCGATGGAGAAAAACTTGGGCAGTCCTTGGCCAGCCATCAAAGCCAAGGCAGATGTCTGGAGGGGCACTGGTGTGGGGGGGGGACCCAAGTACAAAGCTCAAGGGGGCTCCTGTTTGCCCGCCATTCCCCTCTAGTTATGCCAATACTGGGGAAACCATCTATGCTACCAGGCAGAAGCGGGGCCCTGTGAGATGGCAGCTTTCTAAAGCTCTCTCACAAGGGCTGGGTCACCTGTGATGCCAATGGGGGACTCACCAGCGCTACAGCCCCCCCTGTCCCTCTCCTCCCAGTGCCAAGCTCCCTCACAGCCCTTTCCCAACCCTGATACCAGAGAAGCAAGTGGGGTGGCAGCAGCAGCCGCAGGAGGGCAGGAGGGCTGTGGGAAGGAGAGGCGGAGCTCCTCAGCCTCAGATCATGCTCCAGCAGCCCCCTGCCTCACCTGGGGGGAAGGAGGGGAGGGTGGCAGCGGCAGTGGCAGGTGGAGGGGGGCGGGCAGCCTCACCACTTTCTCTGCCTCTTCCCTCTCCCACTGGCTTGTCTCTCTGATCATCTCCATCTCCTGGGGACAAAGCAGGGGCCGTCAGCAGCTCTGCGCCCAAAACGGCCTGGCACTCCGGGGGAAGTGCAGTCCTTCCCATGACTGAAATGGCCAAGGGGCCAGGAAGGAAGGGGGTGAGGGTGCACCCCTTTTCCTCCACCTTGCCCCACTCACCTTCTGGAGAATGTCCAGCTCCTCTGGACTGAGGTCTCGGTCGATGGAGGAGATGCTCTCCAGGCTGTTCTTGCGCCCAATCCCAGCAGCGAAGGGGTTGGCTATGATCCCCGGAGACATCTGCGCAGGGGTAGAGGGGTCAGTGAATCACGCTACCGGCCCTACCTGGGTGCATGGCAAACACCCCAGAGTATGGGCAAAAGGGGCCAACTGGCTAGGCATGCTGCCCACCTCAATGGCAGCCACGTCCTTGGCATCAAACCCATCACACACAAGCACCAGGAGGGCATCACCCACGCTGCGAAGAATCTGGACTGCTTCCGTATGAGTCATTCCTAGCAGGCTCTGGTGGTTTACCTCCAGGATGCGCATGCCCACTTTCAGGCGCCCATCACGTGCCGCCGCCCCTGTGGAGCTGACCTACATGGCAAAAGAGAGGGAAGGAGGAGGACCAGCTGCAGCCGTGGCAGGAGGGGGGGCACCGGTCAGCCCAGGGGAACAAAGAGGGGGGCCACATCTTGTCCTTGGAGTCAGCCTGAAGCTCAGCCCCATGGGAAAGTGGCAGCATTCCTGTGGAACACGCTCAGGGGAGCGACCCCCATCCCAAGGCGGTGGGGCAGGACGTGCCTTGTGTCACTTTGAGCTTGAGGGCCAGGAACAGCTGGGCACCACACTGCCCCTCCACCTTTGGCCGGAGGTACACAGACGCACAAAGGCACCACAATCCAGGAAGTCCGTGCGGGGAAAGTGGGGCCCCAGAGCCTCCCCTTACTCTCCTGGAGACCCCCAGGGCTTCCTGTCCAGCAGGCCTTTACTGACGGGGCAGAGGGGCTGCCTTGGTGCCCTTCTCTTTTGGGTGGTCTGTGTGACCTTCTGCCTTTTCTAAGCAAAGATGCTTCATGAGGCAAAGCTTTCTTTTTAGTTCTGGGGGGAAACGTGAGAGTGGGGGCTGGAAGAAAAAGAGCCCCCACTTCCACCATCCCTCCCACCTCCACAAAACGCTTTGTGATGTGGACAAGGGACCCACTCCCCCCCCCCCCCTCCAGAAAAAAGCCCCCACCCGGGGGCGCCTGTTCCTAACCGAGGAGGAAGAATGATTGTACCCCGACCCCCACCCCATAATCCTCCTCACTTTTTCAAGCAGAGGCTGGATATCCACCTGTCACAGTGCCCAAGGTGCTTTGATTGCCTGGTTCTGCCTGGCAGAAGGGATGGGACTGGGTGACCCTTGGGGGTCTCTCCCAACCAGGACTCTTCATAAATCTACCTTAGAGATGAAGATGCCTTCGTCTGTGGGGTCAAAGGGGTTCCCTGCGTGGCCCTTGGCACCACCTCGGATGCTGATGCCCAGTTTCTCCCCCGGCCTCTTCTCAATGCAAATCTCCTGCAATAAGAGGGGAGGTTGGGGAGGGAAGCAAGCCCACCCCCACTCCACTCCATGTAAAGGGGTGGATCACCCTGCCCCACCCTGCCCCTCTTGCCACCTACCTCCATGCCAGGCGGCGGAGGGTCCCTCCTGACCACCATCCTCAGCTCCTGTGTCGGGGAGAGGAGAGCATTGACAGCCTCCTGGTGGGCTGCATGGCGGAGGTCGACACCATTCACCTCCAGGATCCGGTCCCCCACGCGTAGCCCACTCTGGGAGGCCAGTCCCCGGGGAATGACCTGAGAGACAAGAGGGACATGTGGGTGGGGGATGGGCACACTGGCTGCTAAGGGAGGTCTTGGGTAGGGGGGTGGGAATGGAGGGTTCAGGGTGGATGCAGAACCACACAGAGCCATTCCTCACGTGACTCCTACCTGGGCAACCGTGTTAAATCGTAAGAATAAGTGAAGCCCATTTCTTGCCTCTGCCCACTGTGCCCTCCCTGATGGACGACAGCAGAAGCAGCAGCAGAGAGAGACCCTACCACTGCACCAAGGGGCTGCCCTCCACTGGCCACCCTGCCCCTGCCCAGCCTTTACCTTGGAAATGAAGACCCCCGGCTCCTGGATGCCAAAAGGGTGGCTGGAGTGGTCACTCCCACCCACGATGCTGAGTCCCAGTGGCCCCCCAGCTTTGATCAGACACACCTCCTGGAAGGGGAGGGGGACCAGAGAGATGTAAGCTGGGAGATGGGCTGACAGGGCTAGAGCACTGGAGGGCAGCCCCAAAAGCCGACAGCCCAAGGGGAGGCAGAGGGAGGTATCCTGAACACCCCACCCCAGAGGGAGGGGGCCACAGATTCTACAGGAAGGGGAGCCAGGGCAGAAACAGGGGCCTCCCTCCCCCAAACAGTAGCAGCCACCTGCGGTACATGGGGTGGGGAGGGAGGGGTTGCAGGCAGCCCTCCCAAGAGAGGGTTCTACCATGTGATCCATATACCTCACCCCTCCCGCCGCCGCCCCCGGACTCCCCCTGATGCTCACCTGCCCCCCCACCTACCTCCACCGGGTACTGGCTCTCGAGGGCACTGGGCAGGTGGCAGCCAAGTGGCAAGGGCGTCTCCTCTTGTAGGCTCTCCCCATGGATGGGTGGCGGAGAGGGCCCCCGCTGGGCACGTGGCCCTGGGGGAGCAGGGTCCCTCTCGGTAGGCGGGGCGGCGGCAGCCTCTCTCTCGACCAGCAGGGCAATGGTGGGGGAGGCGGCAGTAAGCAGCGCTACAGCCTGGTCATGCCTGGCTTCCGACATGTCTACCCCATTGATCTAAAACAGCCCCAAACCAGCGTCAAAAAGGTGATGAGGAGGAAGGGGGAGGGCATACTCCCAGGACCAGGCCACAGACAGCCGCCCTAGCCTGGATGCTACCTGAAGACCTTGGGGGGATTCGAATTGGGGTGGCAGCAGGAGAGATGGGCATCATGGGGGGGCCCACAATGCAAGGAGAGCCCCCCAAGTCCCCCTTCCTCCCCAAAGCTGGCCCCAGAAGAGGAGGAGCGAAATGGGGGCTCTGCGCAGGAAGGGGGCCATCCATATGGCCCTGGGCAGGACCCAGCACCCTCCCTACCTCTGCCTCAGCTAAAAACAAAAAGAGGAAGGAGAAGCCGCCATTTGAGAGTGGCTGGAGAGGAGGAAGAGCATTTGCCTCACCCAGCAGAGAAGTTAAAAAGTGGGGGAGCAAGAAAAGAGAGAGAGAGAAAAGTGGAGGGGGGCAAGTAGGCAGGGGTGGACAGACAGATGGAAGCCAGCACTGACCAGGCCGTCTCGGGGCTTACCCCACTGAAGCCCCACATGCTCTCGCCAAGGCTGCTGGGCAGAGAAGTAGTCCCCCACACAGAGAGAGATGCTGTGGGGGCTGCCTGGCTGCAGGCGGGGAGCCAACAAGGGAAGGCTGGAAGGTGCAGTCGGAAGATGTTGAGGAGGGGGAGAAACTTTGGAAGACAGTCAGTGCTCCACAAACAGCCCAGAGGCCCCCAGCAATAATCCAGAAAGAGAAGAAGAAAGCACTCTCTTCCTGACCCCATATCTCCTCCTCAAAAGGAACCCCCTTATCTGGGCGCCCAGAGGAGCCAGACTGCGGGGGGGGGGGGGGTGCTGGTCAAAAACACCCCCTGAATCCCTACTCACCGAGAGGACCCTGTCGCCCACACGCAGGGTCCCGTCACGATGGGCCGCACCACCCTCCGCTATCCGAGAGATAAAGATCCCCTGGGGAGAGGAGGCAGATCAGGGCCCCCTCCGAGAACGTCCTCCCCAAACCAGACGCAGCAGAACAAGTGCCCCTTGCAGCCTCTGTTTCCTCCCACCCAGGGCCAAACGGGGGACTCGCGTCAGCACTGAGCCAGAAATAGGCCTCTGCTGGGCAGCACTGGCAGCCAAAAGGATCGCATGTCACCCTCACTGCCAACTAGCTAGCTAGCCAGCCAGCCAGCCAGCCAGCCAGCCAGCCAGCCCCCCCTGCCCCATGCCAGCCCCCAAGTGGTCACCGTGGGGAGCGGAAGGCACCCCACACCCATGCCAATGCCCCCCTCACCATGTCCCCTGGTCGGTAGGGGGTGGACCCTTTGCCCCCGGCAATGCTGAAGCCCAGCCCACGCTCGTTGCGCATCAGGCAGGTGGAGAGTCGCTCCGTGGGGGGAGTGCCGTCCACCTTCCCTGGGAGGTGCAGGCCCCCTCGTCGCTCCCGGGGGCTGTAGTCATCCTCGGGGCGCAGTGGGGTCACTGTGATGGCGTTCTCGGGCTCCACCATCCGCTCCCGCAGAACAATCATGGAGATGGTGCTGCCAGACCCCCGCAGGGCCTCCACCGCCACATGGTGCTCGGCACAATGCAGTGACACACCATTCACCTGGATGGGGAGCAGAGAAGAGCATCAAAGGTGTGAGGAAAGAGCTCCCTGGGCATTTCTGTGCTCATCCTTTGTCTGTCCAATATGGGATAGGTCTTGCCTCCCGCAACACATGCACCAAGGCCAAGACTGTTTGAGGGCTGCGCAGGAGCACTCGCCAGCTGCCACCTCCCTCCCTCCCTCCAACTACCCACCTCCGAGCCCAGGTAGACTGGCACACAAGATGGGACCCCTCTTTCATACAGCCCAGGAACCACCAGCGGAAACCAGCATGAGAGTCCTTTCCCTTTCTAGAGCACCAGCCCTGCCCACAGTGACACATGCCTGGCCTGCCGGCCACTGGATGACTGCAATGCCCTCCACGTGGGGCTCCCCTTGGAGAGTCTTTGGGAGCCTCCATTGACTCCAGGAGCAGCAGCTGGGTGATAGATGCAGGGACCACACCACTTCCTTGTGGCAGCCGCTTCTCCAGGATGCCAGTCCACCTCAGGGCAACCTCCAAAGCACTGGTTTTGACCTACAAAGCCTTTGGGGCTCCTTCCTGGGCCGCCTGGGACCCCATGCCCCCCTTATGGGGATCTGCATCTCAAGATCTTCAAGACAGACCCTCTCCATCCTACACCTGTCTGTAGTACACCTGGTGAGAAGGTGGAGGTCAGGGCCTCATGGGAAGCTGCTTCCATGTGCTGGGCTTCCCTCCCCACTCGCCCTCCCTCTGTGGCCTTTTCTTTCCAACAGGACTTTCGGGACTATTTGTGGGGAAGAGGCTCTGGGTGGTGCGTCAAACTGGTTCTACACTTTCTGCTCTCAAAAACGACTTTTAATTTTATTGATAGTGCCAATGTTCCTGATGTGAACTTTTTTTGCATCTAGTTGACCTTTTACAGGCTGCACTCAGAGGAGCAGAGGGTGGGCAGAGCAGTGGACAGAAATGGGCTCAACGGAAGGCCTTTAAGCAACAGCAGCACCAACAGAAGCAGCAAACTATCAACAGAGTTGGGACAGAGGGACAGGATGGGAAGGAAGACCCCCAGGCTCACCTCCAAGAGCTTGTCCCCAACTCGCACTCCCGCATGTGCAGCTGGACCCTCCTCAGACACACGGGAAATGAAAATGCCCTGCAGGAGGAAAAAGAGACAAATGCTGGAGGAAGGCAGCGGGCAATGCTAGGCAGGCTCCCCCATGGGTGGCTCTTCATGGCTCCCACCAGAGAGATTTGTCCCCTTCCAGGGCACCCTTCCCTTTGCCTCCTCACTACCACTGCACCAGTGCTTCGGGGTCCTCCCCCTGAGGTAGTCCACTTCCCAACCTCCTTCCCACCAGCAGAGCTCCCAAGGTATGGGTAGGGCAGCCGTTAATTACCTCATCGTCCCCCTTGTAAGGGGTGGACCCTTTACCCCCCGCGATGCTGATGCCCAGCCCCCCCCGTCTGGCGCACGATGGTCAGTGTCAGCTAGAAGGGAGGAAGGAAGGAGAATGAGGGGTTGCTGTTGGCAGAGGCAACCACAGCTCATACGTGCCAAAGCAGCCCCCTTCCGGGTGACCCTTCCCCTGCACAGGAACAGACTGGACACTTGACCGCAGGGAGGGGGTGGGCACTATCTTTGCCAGATTCCCCAGAGCTGGCCTCCCACATCAGGGCATGTATGCATGTGTGTCCTTCCTGTCAGCATGCCACCCTCCTCTTGCCTCCCAGTACTGATGGGGAAACATGCCTGGCCAGGGCTGGAAGGCTATACTGAATTGTGCCAGGTGGACGACTGCCCGCCTGCCTGTCCCAAGGACCTGGTTGGGTGGTGACCAAGGTGGGGCTTCCCCACCCCCCAGGGATGGCACTTAGAGGTGTTACCTTTGTTGGCCAGGCTGGGAAGAAAGGAGGCCCCAGACTGCACAGTCAGGCAGAAGGAAGCAACCGTTCCCACCTGGGGGGCCAACTGAGGGCTGTCATCACCCATTGCCAACTGGGCAGCCATAATGGCAGGGAGGGTGCCTGAGACCCTAGGAGCTGAACCTAAGAGGGAGGTCTGTTCACCCCACAAACTGGGATGGGACTCTCAGGAGAGGGGCTGCTCTTGGCATGGGCAGCTGAAAGGACAGAGGGCCTCCCCACCCCTGTCCTGGTCCTTCTTATGGCAGCTCTCTTTGTGACAGCAAAGTGGCCTAGAGGACAGGGAACAGGCACCTCTGGATGCAGAGATCAGTGTGCCCACCGGTTGGTACCTGCCCTGGCCCGAAACAGTGGCTCTGGGCCCACAGAACTCAGCACCTGTAGAGGCTGGGCTCCCCAATTTATAAAGATGGAACGTATGCTCCTGGTTCTCGTGTTGCATGGCAGGGGGAAGGCCCAAGGGGACAGACCGGGGGAGCGAGTGTTGCAGGTTTCCTGAGACCTGTGGGTACCCTCCATCCCTGCTCCCCACAGAATGAGCATGAATGGCGATGGGACCCAGTCCAGGTTGTGGTTGCCCCTGCCAATCCGGCATGGACTGTGCTGGGTCAGAACAGGGCCTGGTAGGAAGGCGATAAAGAACTGTTGTGGGCCCAAATGAGCCCAACGCTGACCCCACTACCACTGTGTAGGGCGAGGCTGGCAGGCTGGTACTAGGTGTGTCTTCCCTGGCAAGCTGGTGGTGAGCTCTGCCAGAGAGAAGGCAGTTTTATAATGAAACTGCTCAAAAGGCAGCCTCTGTTTTCTTGCAGCACCAGCACCAGCACCATCCCATCCCCCCCCAAAACTGTTCCTCGCCCCCCTTCCAGACACCTGCAGTCAAAGGCCATTGCCCCCCAACCCCTACTTTGTGACAGCCCCCTGCCAGGAGGATGAGGGAGAGAGGACAGAAGCCCCCACCCGAAGAGGAGGAGGAAGAGGAGCAGGGTTTCCCAGCGGCAGACAGGTGGGCAGTACAGACCTCTTCCTCCTCAATGCGAGCAGGTTCAATCAGCAGATTATTGGCTTGATCAAACGACACCCCCTGTTAGGACAGGAACCGGCAGAAAGAGGCATGCGGATTAGTGAGCAGGAACAGACCACCACCAGAGATAGGCAGGCAGGCAGGGCGGGCAGGCGGGTGGGCAGGAGGGCAGACCCCACGCCCAGCACCAGGGAGCCCCACACCAGAAAAAAGAGAGAGGGGGAGCAGGACAGCAAGGAGGGGTGCGAAGGAGGGGCAGAAGCGGATGCCAGATGCTGGACACTGGATGCCTGACTCCTGCTCCGCTGCTCTGCCCCAGATGGTGCTCAGTTCCTTTCCAAGTTTCTGCCCCATCAGTGGGGGGTAGACAGGCAGGCAGGCAGGCAGGCGGGTGGGTGGGCAGGAGGTCCAAGGGCTGCTCAGAGCAGTGCCACAAACCAAAGGTAACACATGGGGTTGAGAGAGGCTGGATGGCCATCTGTCAGGGATGCTTTGATTTGGATTTCCTGCATGGCAGGGGGTTGGACTGGATGGCCCTAGTGGTCTCTTCCAACTCTATGATTCTATGACTCTATGAGGCAGGCAGGGGGAGACACAGGTGCCAGGCCTTGGGGGAGTGGTGGTCCTGGGAACCCCCATTCCACATTGAGCTCCTCTTTGCCTCTGCTTGCAGCTCAGTCCCATGGCAGCACAGGAGGGGCTGAGGAGGAAGAGAGGCAGCCCCCACCCCATCCCTGCAAAGCCAGTAGGGCTCTGCTGCCTGAAAGAGAGAGGGAGGGAGCCTGCAGAAGCAACAGAGACACATAAGGGGTAGGAGAGAGCAGGAGCACCAGAGAGCCGCTCTGCCTAGCATGGGGAGATCCCCCTCTCCTTCTCTCACTCGGACCCCCATTCAGAGCCTCGGCTGCTCCTGCATTGCCTGCCTCCAAGTCAACATGCTGCGTGAGGAGGAGGAGGGCCACTATCCTGGGAAGAGAGGGGCCGAGAGGACAGAGAGAAACCACGTGGCCCCACTTCATCCCTAGGACCAGCTGAGGGAGAAAGGGTAGGAAGAAGGGCAGAGAGCCCAGGAGAGACAGCGTGGGACTGGCACCCGTCCTGCACCCTCTGTCCTTCCCCCCTCCCTGGAGCCTGACCGGAGCCCTACCTTGACCGAGGGTGGAGCAATGGGGGTCCCGAGCTTGGACTCCTCTTCCTCCTCCTCTTCCCAGCCTGTCTGCTGGGGCTCTGTTTCTTCTTCCTCCTCCTCTTCTTCCTCCTTCTCCTCTGCTGCCGCAGCATCTTCCTCCTCTTCCTCGTCCTCCTCCTGGGGCCCCCCATCAGCACTCAAGCCCTGCAAGAGGGCCACCACCGCCTCAGGGCGAGGCAACTGAGCAATCCTGAAGTGCTTCTTGTAATGAGGGGTGTCCTTGCGGATCAGCCGCTGCTTCCCTGCTGGGAATGGGTGCACCTCTCCTTCCTCCTCCTCCTCCTCTTCCTCCTCCTCTTCGCGAACAAGGGTGTCTTCAGCAAAATGCACAGTGGGCTGCCAAGAGATGGGACCCAGATGGGAAAGGAACACTCACATGGCCATCCCAGCCATTGCAGAGGCCTCAACCCCCCTCCAAAATCCCTGAAGGGCTTGTGCTTGAAACCCCAGCGCTACACTCCTTGGCGGGCAATTCTGGAAGCAGCCCCCAAACTGGGGGAGATCTGCTTTATAATTAAATACAATAAAAATTTATTTATATCCCGCCTCTCTATCAAAGATATTGCAAAGGAATGGTGGTCTGCGCAAATCTGGCAGGCCCCCTCTATGGCAGCTTGACCTGAACTCTCAGACTAAAGGGGTCCTGGCTGGTCGCTCCATTTAAAAACCGCAAGGTAATCTTTATGAAGAGAGCCAGACTGGTGCAGTGGTGTCAGCGCAGGACTACAACTCTGGGGACCTGGGTTTGATTTCCAGCTGGGCCATGAAAACCACTGGGTGGTCTTGGGCAAGTCCCATCCTCTCAGCTTCAGGGGAAGGCAATGCCAAACCTCCCCTAAACAAATCTCGCCCAAGGGTCATTGTAGGTCAAAAATGACTTGAAGGCACACAACAACAACAAGACCTTCATGGAAGAAATGGAACGAACACAGGATTTATTGCTTCCTGCGAGAGGGCGATCCACCCAGCCAGCGGTTCTGGGCACTGCATCTGAAGACAGATGCCATTAAACTGGCTCAGATGGCAAAAAGGGCAATGCAAATGACCCCAGGGAAGACCCCAGAGGAAAGGGCGGGGGCTGTTCAAAAGAAGGAAAGCTGCAGCAGGGAGAGAAGAAGAAAGGGGTCCTCCTGCCACCCCTTGACCGATCCCAAGGTCTTGGGACCAACATAAACTGCCTCTTTGTGAAGAATGGATCCTGCAAAACTCTCTGCCACTGGACACAGCAATAATGGCCTCTAGCTCAGGCCCAGACACCAAATTAGGAAGAGTAGCTAATATCCTAGAGGATAGGATCAAGATTCAAAATGACCTCAATAGATTACAAAGGTGGGCCAAAATTAATTTCAACACGGAGAAATGTCAGGTACTGCACTTAGGGTGAAAAAATGAAATGCACAGATATAGGATTATGGGGGACACCTGGCTTAGGGAGATTTATATGTCTGAAAAGGATCTAGAGGTCCTAGTACACCACAAGCTGAACATGAGTCAACAGTGTGATGCAGCAGCTAAAAAGGCCAATGCGATTTTAGGCTGCATCAATAGAAGTATAGTGTCTAGATCAAGGGAAGTCTAAGTGCGCCTCTATTCTGCTCTGGTCAGGCCTCACCTGGAAAACAGTGTCCAGTTCTGGGCACCACAATTCAAAAAGGACATTGAGAAGCTGGAGTGTGGCCAAAGGAGGGTGACTAAAACGGTGAAGGGTCTGCAAACCATGAAGCGTTATGAGGCAAGGGAGCTGAGGATGTTTAGCTTGGACAAGACATGGTAAAGGGGTAATATGATAGCCTGTTTAAAAATTTGAAGGGATGCCATATTGAGGATGGAGCCTGGAACAATGGATGCAAGCTATAGGAAAAGAAATTCCACCTAAACATTAGAAGGAACTTCCTGACAGTAAGAGTTGTGTGACAGTGGAAGACGTTGCCTTGGAGTATGGTGGAGTTTCCTTCCTTGGATGTCTTTAAACAGAGGCTAAATGTATAGGGTGTGCTTTGATTGAGAGTTCCTGCAGGGCAGAATGGGTTGGACTGGATGGCCCTTGTGGTCTCTCCCAAATCTATGATTAAAGGACGGCCATATATGTGGTCAGGAAACCTAGCAATGACTCTGCAAATGGCTCCCCCAGGCTGCTGTGTCCAAGGGCCATGGCTCCCTGCGCCCGGCACCAGGACAAATGCCCACCCATGGCAGCAGGCCGCCATGCCAGGGCCGCTCAGCCATGCACTTTGCCTCCTCCTCCTCCTCCTCAGCCCATTTCCTTTCGCAACCCAGAAGCCCTCACTTGCTGTTTGCAAACGATAGCCATCTGCTATTTAGGTGGCTAACAGGTGGGCCCCCTTTCTGGAGGACAGAAGGCACTCTCTGCTACCAAGACCCAGAGGCCAGTGCCCTCCAGGCCTTTCTGTCCATCTGCCCAAGGGGCCCCCAGCACTCTCTGTGGACATGGATATTGGTTCAGGGAAGGGGCCCCAGTCTAGCCCACCCCAATGAATGTGCTGCTGGGAGGTCACGTCCTCTTTTCCCAGTGCCAACCACAGGGCCTTCTCCTGCCAGAGTGGTGGCCCCCTTCAGCTGGGAGAGAGGGGGGGGGCAAGGAGGCCTGAGGAGTGGCGTCAACATGGCCAGTCACAGTTGCCTAGATCCAGATGACAGGCTAGGAAGTGGGGGTTCTGACTACCCTCATCGCCCTGCTGCCCGCCGGCTCCTACCTCGTTGTATTCCTCCTCCTCTTCTTCCTCCTCTTCCTGGCCCCCCCTGGTCTTCTCCTGCAGTGCAGCCGCCTCCTGCTGCCCTGGCACCTTCTCCTCTGCTCCGGGGCCCTTGGACGTGGCCCCAGAGCCTCTTGCTGCTTCTCCCTGGGGGGCTACCCCTCTCATGGTGGCCGCTGCCTCCTCCTCCTCTGCATGGCAGTTGGCAGAAATGGTGCTGCCAGAGAGACGCGAGTCCTCGCTGCGGTTGGAAGTGGCGCTCAGCCTCTTCTGGGGCTGTGCAGAAGGCACAGAGCATGTCAAGAGGGCACAAGGGGGAGAGCACAGGGTTCATAGCAGGGGCCACATGCTGCCACCTCCCAGAAGATGGAGATAATGATAAGTATGATGATGATTATTATTTTTATCTCTCCCTTCTCCCAAGGCAGGAACTCAGGGCAGCTTACAACATTGAAAAACAACATACAATTAAATGCATACAAAAATCAAATATTAAAATAGAATTAAATTACTACAATAATTAAAACAAATTCTAATTAAAATACGTTAAAATAATATAACAATACAGCTATACGAAGGGGACTAGGGTGCTTTCTGGAATAAGCGGGCAGGGGAACATTATAGTGGACGCTCTTGTGGTCATCCTTTTTGTTCTAAAGGTTGGAAACTACGGAAAAAGAAGGGCACCAGCTGTGGGGAGAGGGGGGCTCTCCCATGACCAGCCTCCTAAGCAACAGAGCCCCTCTTCTCCCATCCCAAAGGCTCACCTCTGGACCTGAGTTCCCCCTCTCGGCACTTAGCCTGGCTGCGGATGCCTCACTGCGTCGTCCCTCCATCACCTTCTTCATGGACTTCAGCTCGCTGGGGTGGGGTGTTGCCCTCCGCTGCAGGCCCTGTTAGAGAGGCATGGGGACATGGGGTTGGGGGGCAAATGGGTCGAGGGGGCCCTTCATCACATGCCTTCAGCAAAAGCCCCTCAGCTGCAGCGCCAGGAAGGAGGGGGCCAGCCCTGGCAGTCCCGCCAACCCCAGCCACAGAAGAGGCACTGGGCCACAGCTGTGGGTCGAGGGCGGGAGGTAGCCAATTGGACCCCCCACACAAGTGGAAAAGCTTTCCTGCTGCAAACAAGCCTCCTCGACTCCCTGTAATCCAGCAGACCCATGGTTAGGATATGAGAGGGAAGGGGAACACAGCAGGTGACCGCAGGAGAACAGGCTCTGGAACGGGCACCCAGCCTCACAGGTCCCTCCCCACTCATCACCATCACCATCATCACATTTATTCGTATCCTGCTATTTTCCCAGAACTGGGACTCACCCTCCTTTCTGCCCCTGCATCCTCATCCTCTTCCTCCTCCATTTTGGGATCATCCATGAACTGAATCACGCTGACCCGGTTGAGGTTCGTGTCCGTCCAGCTCTCATCCACACTGCTCTGAAGGAGGTTCTCTGTGGGAGGGGGATACCAGGGGGCTGAGATGTGATGGGGTCTGTGCACCCCAGTCCCCCCCCCAGTCCTCAGCCCCCCATCGCTGGTCCCTCCATTTACCAAGACTAGGGGAAGGCTGCTGGGGCAGGAGGTAGCAGGTCAGCACTTTCTGGCCTGTCTTCTCATCGTCTTCTGTCTGGAACTTGAGCATTGGCTGGGACTGGTTCTCGGCCAACCAGAGCGCCTTCAAATTGAGGTTGGTCAGGGCAAAGGGTAGGTGCTGCAGCCTGGGCAGAGGGGAGGGCAAGAAGCAGAGATGGGACTCTCCCCATGCACACCCCCACACCCACACATGCACGCACAGCGGCTCTCTCCCTCTGGTCAGTGGGTGCTGCTCAGGAAGGCAGCAGGAGCCCCAGTAGCCTCTGGGATAGGGCAGGCACACACTAGCAGGACTGGGGGAACCCCAAAGGACAAGAGACTGCATTGTCGGGTAGAGCGTGAACAACACCAGTCCCTCTCAATCCAAACTGGTTCACATTACATTGCTCCTGCCTCTAAGAAAGGGTCCCAGGGCAGAGGGGCTTGTGGGGATCCACAGACCTTAGTTTTTGTCCCAAAGACCCCTGCCCCACTCTTCCAGCCCTCATGCTCACCGGTTGCCTGCCACATCCAAGACATGCAACTCCGTGGTGCCAGCCAGCTCGGCAGGAAGGTGTTCCAGACGGTTGTCCCGCAGGGACAGCACATTCAGGTTGCTGCAGCCCCCAATCTCTGGGGGAAGGGCCACCAGTCGATTCCGGTCCACGTTGAGGTTAGTCAGCTTGGTCAGCTTCCCCAGGGCCTTGGGCAGGGCCTGGAAAAAGGCTACAGGTCACCAGAGAGGGACCACCCTCTCCCACCCCACATACTGGCCAGAAGGGAGCAGAAGAGCAAGAGCACATAGGGAGTTGCCAAGCCCTCTGGCACCCCACGTCCATAAGTCAGCCCCACTCCACCCCGGCCCTCAGGCACACCTACCGGCAGCAGGTTTTCAGTGAGGATGAGCTCTGAGAGATTTGCACAGTCTCCGATCGCTTCAGTCACTTCCACCAGTCGGTTCTGATCCACTTTCAGGATGGAAAGCTGCTTCAGCTGGCCTGGGCCGGGGGCAAAGAGAGTAATGTGTCAGACCCCAGGGGTTCTGTAATCCCACCCTCCACCCCCCCACTGGGGAAACCAAGTGAGGGAGACCACTACCAGACCGGGGATCCTGCCAGCTGCAGCCCTCCCACAACGGAACTGCAGGTAAAGCCAGACAAGACAACCCACTGGCACCATGCCCAGCTACAAAGTTGGTCATGCCTGCTTTGGTTGTGCCTGACTTACAGCACGCTGGTCTCAATGGGTCAACTCCATGCCCAAACAGAGCCTTCTCCAGAGAGCCTGTCCTAAAATGATGGGTCTGTCTGGGATGCCCTGAGCTACTCAGAGGAACCCTTTGCTTTGCCCAGCCACCCTCAAAGCCACGTCTGCTGGGAACATCGCGGAAATGGCCTTCTGGGTGGTTGCTCCCAGGCTGTGAAACTCCCTCTTCAACTGCTTCCTGCTTGCAGTTCAAGGTGGGCTTTCAGGCAATCGGTCAGGTGTTAAGAAAATGGCTTGATATCAGTTGGGTGCTGCGTTTTCTTCCGCAATGTAGTCTTAAGCTGTCTTTAGTATTAAAATCTGTTTAAGTGTAGTTTAATAGCCAAGCTTTTCCCTAAACATTCTCAGTACACCCTGCTATGAACTCCAGCTCTGGCAGAAAAGAGGGGAACAAATCAACAGACCCTTTAGCTTCCGCTTCCCCACCCTCCAGCCCAACCTCAGTCCCCCGCCTCCTGTGTAGCAGTCCTCCCCGCTCACCAATGCCATCCGGAATGGACTCCAGCAAGTTTTGAGACAGCAGCAGATCCGTCAACGCCACTAACCCACTGATCTCGCCCGGTAGCCGCTCCAGCTTGTTCTCAGAGACATCCAGGCAGACCAGCCGTCGCAGGTTGCCAAGCTCCTGGGACCCAAGGAAGGAACAGTTGGGGCCCAGCCCCCCCATGGATAGTTCCCCCGACCCCCCCCCCCCCCCCGCCCCCCCCCCCCCAAGCACCGGTGTGTGATCTGTCCACTGCAGCTCCACCTCCTCCCCTTCCCCAGAGCCAGGGAGGCCACTTCCCTTGCCAGTCCCCCTCTCTTCAAATGTGGGTCTCAAGAAGCAGCTCAATTGGGGGTGGGGGCAATGGGACCACGGTGTGGCTCTCTTTTCTGGCTGGCTTTCATGCACAGCCCAATGTAAAAACCTGAAAGGCTGAGAAGCTCTCTCTTTGAAAAGTGTGTGTGAGGAAGGTTTCTAGAGGATGCCCAGGCCGTGACACTATGCAAAGGGAAGCACGCAGGAATGGCAGGGTCCCCACAGGGTACTTACGGGGGGCAGCAAGGAAAGCTGGTTCCTGTCCAGCCAGAGCTCCCGCAGGTTTGGCAGGGCACCCAGCGTGTCTGGCTGCAGAGGAGAAAGGAGTAGTAGGCAGGTGTCACTGGAGAGCCCGTTCCCCACAAGGCTCTCCTGAAGCTCCCAAGGTCTCTGTCAGGGCACTCCCTCCTCCCCCGGCTGGATCAGGGGGCTGAGCAGAAGAAGCAGGCAGCTTCCAAAGACAAGGACCAGGCCAGGGGCAAAGGCCAGGACAGCCCCTGGCCAACACTGTATGTGGCACAACAGTCAAAAGCTGTACACTAGACCCACCATCACTTTGACCGGTACTATGCCTAGGATAGCCCCCCAACTCACCAACACTTCCAGATCATTCCCACCAAGGTCCAGCTGCTCTAGCTTGACCAGGAACGAGAGTGACCTGCAAGCCAGAGAAAGAGGCCAGTGGGCTGGTTGGCTGCTTGCCCAACCAGCCAGCCAGTCATTGGGATTGGGAGCTCCACAGAGAAAAAGTCCAGCAGCTGGCACCTCCTTTCCCTCCCTGGGAGGTTTGGGTGTCAAGCGACAAGCAACCCACCTAGCAGCACTCTCCCCACACTGGAAGTCCCCCCATCAGCCCCCACACCCCACGGGGCCAGCATTCCGGATGGGCCTCAGGCCACAGATAGACACTCACGCTGGAAGGGACCGTAACAGGTTCTCACGCAGCTCCAGGGTGACCAGATTGGCTAAACTACAACAGACGGGAGAAGAAGTGAGGCAGAGTGTCCATCAACTGGCCCAGAAGGGCACAGCCAAACAGTCCTCTCCCTATGTCTAGCGACAATCCTGCGGGCACAAACTCACTTGCCAATGTCGCTGGGCAGGTGCTGCAGGGAGACGTCATTCAAGGCCAAGTGGGAAAGGCTGCGCAGTTGAGTGAAGCCCTCAGGAAGCCTGTGGGGAGGTTGGGGGGGTGGGGGTGAGAAAAGCAGGCCACAGGCACCTCATCCATATGCTGCCTCCCCCCCCAAATCCAGGAGGCCTGGGATTAGCTGGCAAGGAGGGCCCCCAAGGACCTCCATCGGTACCTGGACAAGGGGTTCCCGCTGAAGTCAGCGATCTCCAGGGACTTGCAGAATTTGATGCTCTCTGGGATCTCAGGAATGTCTGGAACAAGGCCAAATTGAGGGGGGCAGTCAGACTCTCTGCGAGGTGCCACAGGCCCCAAAGAATTGGGGGCCAAAGGCACAGCACAGCCCCCACCAGCACCATAGGGCAGCCTGAGCAGGGGTCCCCTCCCTGCTCCCCGAGTGATTTTGAGGGGAGCTTGTGAGGTGTCCTGGTCTGAAGTGGGGTGCAGCTGGAGGAAGGAGTGCTGCTGTGAAGGAGAAATAGGGCCATGCCCCCACACCCCGCTCTGGCCCCAAGCTCCTTCCCTCCTTGGAAACAGGCACTGAGCAGAAAGGCCTCTCCCACCGCTACTCCTCCTTAAGGGGGGAAATGAGGCTGGTGGGGTAATAGCTCTCCTCAGGCCCACAGCCACTCTTCCACCAAAAGGCCTTCCCTGAAGCCCCCCCCCCTCCCAGCCTCTGGGCCCCCCACCTACCATTGCGGGAGATGTCCAGCTCCACCAGCTGCATGAAGTTGGCCACTTCGGGAGGAAGACGCTGGATCTCATTGTCACTCAGGCCCAGCTTCCGTAAGTTCAGGAGCCGGAAGAAAGGCTGTGGAGCAGGATATGGAAGGAAGGAAGGAAAGAGGGGGGACTGCTTAGCTGAGCAGTTGGGGAGGGGGCCTTGGTTTCTTCCTGATCCAGGACCCCACTGGAGCACAGCCGCCTGGCCTTCCCTTAGCAGGACTGAGGGGCTTACCAAAAAGGCAGCCCAAACAGTCTGAACCCCCAACTCCAAGGGCCACAGGGAGGGGGCAAAGGGCACAAAAGCCCCCCCCCCGCAGCCAAGCCAAGGAAGCGCCAGAGGCATGGCTCTTCCGCCCAGGGCGGGGGGGGGGGGGGGGAAGCACTCTTTGTCTTTTGCATGCTTCTGCTCCCGGGACCGAGATCCAAAATACACTGCAGTTTTGGGAGACATTGAGAACCTTCTGTCAGAGGTTCTCTGGAGCCACTGCAATAAACTACAATTCCCAGGGTTCCCTAGCACTGAGCCAGGGCCCAGGGCAGGCAAGGATCACTCTGAAAGCCCACAAAAGGGGGCACTGGGGGGCTTTGGGCTCCAGCGGCGCCCCCCAAGCAGCGCTCCCTCTTGGCAGCCGGCAGCCCCACGCGGCCGCCTCCTCCTCCTGCTGCGAGAGCCGGGCCCCTCTTTCCTCAGCCGCTCTCTTGCCCAGCGCCAGCCCGCCCCGCTGACCGGCCCCGGGGGAGGAGGAGCCTGCCCCCAAGCAAGGGGCACTGGCCCGAGGGCCTCCGGGAGGGAGGGGGCCAGGCGCCCCGGAACAAAGCAGGGGCTGGGGGCCAGAGGGCCTCCTGCTGGAGCCCCGCTTTTGGGCCGGGAGGCCTTTCCTCCGAAGCCCCCTCCCTGCCCTGGCTCACAGGGCCGAGGAGGAGGAGGCAGCAGCTGCAACCAGGCGACCCCCCCTCCCACCCTCCCTGGCTCCGGGAGGCGGCGGCGGCCAGACAAAGGGCCCAGACCTTGGGCAGCTCCCGGAGCTGGTTGGCATCGAGGAGCAGCTCCTCGAGGGAGCGGCTGTAGCGGAAGACGTCGTCGGGCACGGCCTGCAGCGAGCAGTGCCTCCGGTCCAGAGCCTCCACCTGACGGTTGCACCGCCACAGCGGCGGCATGCACCGGAGCATCCTGCTGGCAGCCGGCCGGGAAACTCAGGAGGGCGGCGGCAGAGGCGCAGCGGCCATGGCTCAGGCGGAACCGGCGCGCCTCCCTCCCTCCCTCCCGCTCGCCTTCCTTCTCCGCCGGACCAGAGGCAGGGCCCCGCCTCCGCCCCGCAAGGCACGCCGGGAAAGGGCGGCCCGGAAGCACTGCAGCTCCCTCCCCGGAGGCGCCGGAACCATAGAGAGGACCAGAGCGGCCGCTCCTCCTCCCCCTCCGCCTGTCCCTCAGAGCAGCCTTCCTGCCCAGGCCTCCATCCGCCACCCTCGCAGCCCAGGGCAGCATGGGCGCCTCTCCTGTGCAGCCCTTGCCCTCCTCTGACCCCCCTCCGACCCTTGCCTGGCCTCTTGGCCCCAGCGCAGGGCCCTTGCCGCCTTCTCCGCCCGCCCGCCCGCCTGCCCTTCCCCGCGCGCGCCACCCATTCTCTGACGGAACACCAACAGACGCCAGAACGCGGTTTTCTTCCTGCGTTTTTATCCAAACTACACAAAGATGGCGGGAGCGCCGGGCGCGGACCCAGCGGCGTCCCAAACACGGCGGGAGGGAGAGGAAGCGGGGAGAGTCTCTCTGGAGCAGAGTTCATGCCGAGAGGTCGCTGTTGTCGAAGCGCTCCTGGTCGTAGACCTCGGCCACCACCTTCCTGCCGGCAAACCAGCGGCCGTTCAGGGCCTGGATGGCCTTGTGAGTCTCTGAGGCCATGGAGAACTCCACAAAGATCTTCACGATGATCTCCGCGTCCTCCTCCTCGCCCTGCTTCTCTTGGTAGATGATGACCCTGTTCACGGCACCAAACTTGCCGCACTCTTCGGTCACCTCGCCTTCCAAGTCGTCATCGATATCCTTGGGGTCCACCATGTTGCGCAGGACCATGACCGTTGACTGCGGGGAGAGCAGAGAGCAAGAGCCCTCAGGCCTCTGGGACCACCAAGGCTGCCCACCCGGTGCTTCCCGCCCGTGCCCCCACCCGCTCTGCGGCCGCCCCAAGGAAGCCCTGGCAGGGGCTGGAGGGCCCCCGGGCGCTTCCCCTCACCTCCTGCTTCCGGAGCAGCTTCTGCATCACCATGTGGCGGGCGCTGCTGCCAGAGATACTCATGTGCTCCTGCTCGCTGAGCATCTCGGGCCTTTCAGACTCTTGGAAAACCTCTTCCTCTTCCTTCTCCTTCTTCACCTCCAGGAGGCCCAGTGTTGGGGGGCTGGCCAGGATGGGGTTCACCACACCCACCTGGGGAATGGTGACAGGAATGGGTGGGCGAGCGGGAGTGACACCTGGAAGAAAGGCACAGGTGTTCAAGGCAGCGCCCCTAAAGGCAGCCCACAAAGCCCAAGACCTCTTAGGAGCTCTTTCCTAAGCTACATCAGGGGGGGGGGGGGGGGAAGCAGGACCATAAAGGCAGGGTGAGACGAGGAAGGGCCACGCATGGAGAATGCAAGGGGGAAGCCATGGCCGCCACTGCTGCATGGGCCCCATGGGGCAGCAAGAGTACTGGCAGGGCACAAGGGTGAGACTCCCAAAGTCAGGGCCCTTCTGAGGCACACAAAGGAAGTACACAGGCCACAGCACCTTGTGCTCAGAGGTAGACTGCCCCCAAAGACAGAGGCTCAATTTCCCCCTCACGGCTAACAGCCTCTACACTGACAGCCTCAATTCCATTTTAAAGGGAAGAGTATAGACCCAAATTACGGCTTCGGAGAATTAGTTTGTCTCTACTATGCAGGGCTGGTCTGTGGCCCTCAGCAAGGATACTGAAAGCCTGGAGAAGAGGAGAGACTGCAGCTAATTCACCGCGAAGGGTGCAATAAGAGGGAGCAACAGTGCAAAAAATGATGCATGGCCCACAGAACCTGGCCAGGCCAGATCTATGCACACAAAACACTAGAACGTCAGGATGAGGAGTTTCTAATGAGGGATCCAACAAATTCACAGAAGCAGGCCAGGAATGCCCGGTGTCTGGGAGGACATTGCAGGGTCCAGCTAAAGACAGAAACCGGACTGGAAGGGGAGGGAGTTTTCCACCTAGGCTCACCTGTGATGACACCTGGTGCCTGAGCGGCCATCACCGCCTGCGGCAAGGCCCCCAGGGGCTGTGCCAAAGTCAATGCTGGCGTCACCAGTCCTGGCGTCGTTAGCGTGCTCAGGACAGCCGCCCCAGTCACTCCGGCCACTGCTTCCTGCAAGAGAAGAGGTGGCAGTACAAGGTCAGCTTTCCCCGGGCAGCCTCAATCTTCCCTTTGGCAAATGCAATCCTCTGCCCACCCAGAGGATACTCTGCAGAGGCCCACACTCGGAACTGGGGTCTGGTAGCATTGCCAGGGGCTGGCGAGGGGAGGGGAAGAGCTCCCATCCAAGAGTAGCAGAGCAGCTCCAGACATTTCGTGCTACTGGTCCTCTGCATGGGGCACTTTAATGACAAGGAGTGGGGAATCACTACTTCTGACTGGTCAACAGTGGTCCCAGCGTCTCGCTCTCCCTCCCCTCTTCCAGGTGGACTGGGCCTGACCCCTCCTTCACCTGAGCGGTGATCTTTGCCGTCGCCGCAGCCGCTGCTACTGCCGCTGCCGGAGGGAGGCCCCCTGGGGTCGCAGGAGTGAGGAGAGGCATGGGGGGAGTTACAGCTTTGCCAACACGAAGGTATTGTCCTCCCAGGTCAAACAGGTTCATGGACGAGACAGCATCTTGGGAAGACTGCGCCTTCTCGTACTCTGTGGAAAGAGCAGCCCGTGAAGGAGGACAGCTTCCCTGCCCAAAGTGGCTACTGACTCATCAAAATCAAGGAGGCAAGACAGAACCAAAACACAGCCAGCAATCCATCACCAGGAGCACTGCCACCACCGACATGCAGCCAAGATGAAAAAGCCTTGCAAATGCACCCCACAGAGATGCTGCGACCAACAGCCCCAAAACCAAAGGAAAACCAGCCAGGCCTCCATGCTGCTAGGGTGAGGAAACGCTCCCTGGGCTTACCAATGAACCCGTAGCCCTTGTGCTTCCCTGTTGTGGGGTCTCGAGCCAGCGTGCAGGACTTGATCTTCCCAAAGGCCTCAAAGACACTCTTGATGTCGTCGTCCGAGAGGTCTTGGTGGACGGAGGCCACGTAGATGCGGTTGAAGGCTCGGGCCTCCTCTGCCAGCTGATCGATAATCGGCTGGGCTTGGCCAATGTTGCTGGGCCTTCCAACCTGCAACATGGACCCTCAGTCACCAACAAAAGGAGTTGGCCTCGAGACAAACTTGGACCGCCCCCTAAAATATCTCCCTTTAGCAAAGGGAAAGTGTGTGCCTGCTCAGTAATTCTGCAAGAGGGCAAAAATGCTTTGAGAGTTCCTGCATGGCAGGGGGTTGGCCTGGATGGCCTTTATGATCTCTTCAAACTCTATGATTCTATGATCTACTGGATTCTCCTTCCAAATGAAGACAAGCATAAGCAGCTAAAAGCCCGGATGTCTGTGAAGGTGTGCACAGAACCTCATGAAACCTGAAGTGTGTCAGAAGACAGGAGAAAAGTCTCCAACCATTTGGGGGGGGGGGAGTGTGGTAGGCTACAGAGACCCCCCCTTCTCCTCTCCATTTGTGAGCAAACCTCCAAGAAACAGGATGCACAAGAGATACACAATAGGCAACACTGAGCTCTCCCAAGCAGCCAGAGCTCCATCTGGCGCCAGTCTCAACCGTGACAACGCACCTTAATGTTCCGGCCTCCCAGCATGACCGAGTTCATCTGCTCCAGGGCCAGCTGAGCTGCTTCAGGCACCTCATATTCCACGAAGGCAAAGCCCTGCGGTGGAGAAAGAGAGGTGCACATGAGGCAACACGCAGGGCAAGGGTCCAGGCAAGGGGGCGGGCAGGCAGACAGATGGACGGGGGGCACCTCCCACCCCATGCCCTTAATAATAATAATAATAATAATAATTTGTTTTATTTATATACCGCTATTCCAAAGATCATAGCGGTGAACAGCAAGTAAGCTAATTAGCAAGTAAGCTAATTTGCCCCCAACAGTCTGGGTACTCATTTTAGCTCCCTCCTCGGAAGGATGCAAGCCTGAGTGGAGCTTGGGCCCTTTTGCTGGTCTTGAACTCGCAACCTTGTGGTTTTGAGTGAATGGCTGCAGTACAGGCATTGAACCACTGCGCCACCAGGGCTCCAACTGTGCAGCGCTGACATGCGCTTTCCCCGCTCAACAAAATACACTCACTGTACACACCTTGTGCTTCATGGTGACAGAATCCCAAGACATGTCAATGCTCTTGATTGGGCCAAAGGGGGCAAAGGCCTGCCGGATCGTGTCCTCTCCCAGCTCGTAGTAAATGGAGCCCACATAGACCCGGCACATGATGGCTAGGGCCCGCTGCCTCTGGGCGGCCATCTGTATCAGAGAGAAGGGCTGCCTGGTCAGCTGGGGGGCAGAGCAGCCTTGGATGAAGACAACCCCCCCCCCCCCCCCCCCAGGAGCAGCGGGGGCTCCAGAGCAGCAAGAGTAAACTCTTCTGGGAAGGGCCAGCACCTCTCAGCAACCGCATCCAAGCCCACCCTGGCCATCTCACGCCTGCAAGTGGGGGAAAGGGGTCCCTCGCCCACCCGTTCACCCCCACCCCAGGACAGCAAGAGATCCAGTTCTGAGCTACTTCTCCTCCTTGCCTGACACACAGACCGCCCACGCCCCTCCCCACTCCCCCAGGCCCCTGCCTTCCCCTCCCAGTGGGCACCTTCTGAAAACATCCCCTCTCTTACTCCTTCCCAACCTGGATGGTGGCCAGATATGCCAGCTACAGTGGTATTATTCCTTTGCCTGGCCTGGGAGAGCAGAACTTGCACCCAAGGCCAGCAGAAGAGGCAACAACTGCTACCTGGGGTTTGAGAGAGCAGCCTCCCTGGCTGCCTTCCCCTGAAACCCACAATAAACACTAATAGGGTGGGGCACGTGCCTCCCAGTTAGCCAGAGCCCAGAAGACTGTGTGGGCTCCCCCTCGTGATACTTGGGGTCACATTTGGGTTCTTCAGTGAGGCCCAGCTGAAGGCTCCAAAACTCCTATGGTTGGGGAAGCCTCCCTTATAAGAAGAGGAGGGTAAAAAGGACAGGATTACAGCTAGAAACTCTCCTTGAGCCACCGGCAGGAAAGTCTGGCTGCCTAGTCAGCCCAGACTGCCCATCCACCCCCCAAGAGGTCTGGCGAGTATGGGACTACCCAGCCCCACCTGCTCCCTCCCTCACACTAAGGAAACTGGGGCCTGTGGGGGCGGACTGGAGAACCTCAACACACTCCCCAGCGTTCAGGAGCCAGCAGAGCCAAGAGTTAGGGAGAGCGGCAGCATGCACTTGCAACGGAAGCGCGTGGGGGCAAAAAGAGGCCACCTCCACCCAGGGACTCCCCCTCCTAAGGCAAGCCATCTGTGCCAGCCATTTGGAAAGCCACCGTGGCTGCTGCCTCTGCTGCCATCACTTCCCTGGGATGGGCATCTGGCCACATAGCAAGTGGATCATTCACATCAAAGGCCTGCCCATCCCCACCCACCCCTGACCCTAGCTAAGCCCAGCCGAGCCTCAGGGGAGCAGTCGCTGCCTACGGTCAAGCCCAGCAAACTGTCCAGGGGCACATGAGTAAATATGCCCCCACAAGCCAGACCCTTCGATGGCTCCTGACTCAGCCTAACTACTACCCTCTTGACTGCCACACAGCAGTAACTGGGGCAGCCATATTGAGCTTCTGCCCACTAAGGCCCAGCCAATGCTGCTCTCTTAGCTAGCCAGCCTGCCTGCCTGCCACCCTCCACAGTGGAGGAGGGAGGACCCAGCCTGCCCCCTGGGCAAACTGGGCCTCTGCGTCAACTCCAGTGAGAGGAGTGTGGGCACACTGTCCTCAACAACTAACACCTGGGCAAGAAGCTGCCAACTGCCTGCCCGTGCCTCCTAGCCAAGATGTCCTGCAAGGAGGGGATCCAGTTCTCACCTAATGTGCCTGCGGTATACCCATGCCCAGCTGCCAGGCCTCTGGTGCCCCATGGTGGCCCACTGGCGAGTTACCTTGGCAGTAACTTTGGGGTCAGGACCTCAGCGTCCCTAGAAATGCGGCTCTCCCAGCTTCTTGGATCTAATGCTCTTTCTCTTTCTTTGCCCAGTGCTGCTACAGGGTCGGTTTCCCCCAGACCCAGGTGCTCCCTCCCGGCCTTGGTGGGCAAGTGTGTCCAGAGCAGGTGGGTCTATGGCTGGCGGGCAGGCGGGAGGGAGCGACCAGAAGGGAGGGGGGAGGTAACAGCTACGGCCTCCCCATGCTAGGCCCTGACTATGACCCCGTGCCCCAGAAGAAGTGAATGTGTCTATTGACCGATTGTAAAGGTGAGAGAGGATCTCCAAAGCCCATTGTCACTGCTGCCATCTGAAAGACAGTAAAGACAGAGTTCAGTCTGTGGGAGCTGAGCATACGACGGCTTTTCGTCAAATCTCAAGTGGAAGAGGACCCTCCTTTCTTTCTTTCTTTCTTTCTTCCTTCCTTTCTGCCTGCCGCCTCTGCACAGCCCCAGGGAGCAGGGGGCAGGTTCAGGAAAGTTGGGACGCATCCTCTTTAACCCACAACAGGCTACCTAACCACAGGAAGCGGACCAGATTGCCCAAAGTGCCTGGCTCCAGCCCTCCCATCCACCTTTCCTTCTCCTACCCAGTTTACAACTCTGGTGGGGGGAGGCTGGGGGGGGAGTATGCCTTCCTCAGCAGCTAAGAGCTTGTCCTGCATTCTACAACAGGCACCATGCACTCCCCCTTCCATGGCAATGCATCTAGCCACCCCAGACACCTTACTCAGGACAGGATTAGAGCAACCCCCCCCCCCCAAGCAGGGAGCTCAGCTCTTCCAATCTCCCTCCCTCCTCAATTCACTCTCAATCCCCTTTTCCCTCTTTAAGCACCTAAGCTTCCACTCCCAGAGTAGCAAATGCAAGCAGGTCTGTGGGCCTTAAACCTTGCAGGGTGGGCTGAAGGAGCCATGCTTCAATTTCACAGTGGAAACAGAAGCGAAAGTAGCTGCTCCAGACAGACCTCAGGGCTGTGCAGTAGTGGCTCTAAGTGCACACAGAGGCCTCCACCTTTGGGGGCAGGAGGGGGGGAGACATGGGCTTCCCTGGCAAGGGCCTCACCTGGAGGTTGGTGAGCTGCTGCTGCTGGTGGGCAATCGTTTGCTTCACCAAGACGCTCTTGATGCTCTGCTCCATGGCGTACTTCTTGGCCTGGAGTGGAGGGGAGCAGTGAGGGAAACAAAGAGTCACGGAGAGGACCAGCATGCGCCCGCAGCACAGCAGTGCCAGGTATGTGCACCAGCGCCAGGGAAAGGGAACACAGAGAGATCCAGAAGAGGCATACAATACAAACAGCTTGGAGATTTCTCTCTGCATTCTCAAAAACTTCCCATTTTTCCACTGAACTTGAAAACTTGTCCTAGAGGATAATGGGAAGGGGTTGACCTATAAAGCCTTATATGGCTTGGGTCGAGGCTATTTGAAGGACCGTATCTCCCTGTACAAGCCCCCGAGAATATTGTGGTCATCGAGAGAGGTCCTTCTCTCTGTCCCAGTGCCCCCTCGGGCGCGTTTGGTGCGAACAAGAGAAAGGGCCTTTTCAGTGGCTGCTCCCAAGCGCTGGAACTCCCTCCTTAAAGAAGCCAGGATAGTGCCATCCCTGCTGTCCTTCTGGCGGCAGGTAAAGACGTTTCTATGCCACCAGGATTTTGCATGACAGGGATGCTGTTTTGTTTTTGTTTTAAAGATTTTAAGCTTTAAATTTTAATAATGTAATGGTTTTAATGGTTTGAACTGTTTAATTGTTTTTTAAACTTGTATTTTGCATGTTTTATAGTGTTTTAACTTGGACTGTTTTAGATTTGTAAGCCACCTTGAGTCCCTGTCCTGGGAAGAAAGCGGGATATAAATAAACAAAATAAATAATAATGATGAACACTTCCCTCTCCTCCCCACAAAAATCTTTTCCCTAGGTTTCTCACCATGACTGAAACCCTGGCTTGGCCAAGATGTTTATTGGGTAGGTCTGCACAAAAGTCTGAACTCTCTACTTGAAGCAGTGCCAGGAGAGGGAATGCCAGGTCCAAGACCCCTGAGCTCAGTGTCGGCATTGAGGCTGTGCAGTTGTGCCCAGGGCTCAAGCCAATTTGGGATCTGGTGTGCTTCCAGCACCAGTATCCTTGGCCTTAGTTTCTGGAAAGGCAGAGAAGGAGCACTAGGCTTCCTGTTCTGTGAAGGGGGAGGGTCTTGGCCCAGTGGCATAACCACCTTAGGTGAGCATCTTCAGACTTCACTTTGAGCCCCCTCCCCCCCGGTTAAAGTTTTGTGGCTGGCATGGCCAGACCACCACCATCGCACCATCCCCCTTTCTTCTACGTGCGCGCGCACTTGCACACACACACAATCCCTGGTGTTTCTCCTCTGGACCAAAGGGAACGGTAACAGGCTGGACAGAGAGGGCCAAGCAGGCAAGCAATAAAGCCCCAGTGACACCCTCACCTTCTGAAGAGCCTCCTGCTGCTCTGGGGTGAGAGGAGGGAGTCCCAGTTTGGCCGCTGTGCTCTGTCCATTTTCCACCTTGACTGTCTCAGTGCTCTGAAAGAAGAGAAAGAGTCATCAAACAAAGGGAGCCTACCCTGGGCGAAGCCTCAGAGAGAGCCTCCAGGGCTTAAGCATCCATCAGGGAAAAAGACACACTGGGAGGACTGCCTCCTCCTCCTCCTCCTCCTTGAGACTTCTCCTCTCTTAAGAGTGGCCTCCCCATCCTGCAAGGTTTCTAGCTGACCACCAGCTTGCATTCCTGGAAAGTGAAGCCTAAAGGAAGCCCAACAGACTCTGCAGAGGACATGCCCCTGGGGAAAGATACCCAGAGCCCTGTGCCAGTGTGCTCTGACACCCCAGCTGCCCCTTCTTCCGCATGGGCCATGGTGCCCATGGCTACCACCAGAGGCCTGACCAGGCAGACAGGCAGCTGCTGCAAGTGCGGCACACGCATGGCAGTGAAAGCTTGCAAAGCACGCAGGAAACAGACTCCAAGAGCCCACATGGAAATAGCATACCCAATGTGACCAACAGGACTCTGCAGTACACTTGCAAAACCATCTTTATGATGTGTCACCCGAGACAATGATCTACCGCTTGTCAAAGAACTTCTGTCGCACGTTCTATGCATGTGTTGCTACAGAAGTCCTTGTTTTCAACCAAACCCGCCACAGCTGCCTCACAAACACATGCAGAACTGATGCATGAGGCCAAAACCCTGGGGCAGATGCAGAGGTCCATCTGGCACCTTATAGCCCAGTATCCTGGAGGCGCTGCAAGGGGCCAACTGCAAGGTAGCCAGGCAGGTTGAATCCAGTGAGTAAAAGCAGAGGGGACCTGGGCTACCAACATGCTTCCTGAACGGCAGAACGGGGCTGGGCTGGATCAGGGCCCGTGGGGGTCTCTTCCCACTATGAGTCTGTGAAGGAGACTTGCTGGCTAAAGGCACCCAGCTGGCAGGCAACCAGATGGCACAGCGCAAGTGGAGCTACGAAACCTGAGAAGCCCAAATGTAGACAGGAGAAGCAAGCAGCGAAAGCTAGAGAGGAAGGAGATGGCCATGTGCAAAGCAGCCCATTTCTGAGAGAGGCGGCAACTGACCCCAAGGGCCTGGCCTCCAGCCCCAGGCTCACTGCCAGCGATGCGGGTCTCCAGAGAAAAGGGACACATTGACCTGGCCTGGAGCATCTGGGTCACCCTGAAACACATCCAAAACTCTGCGTGGACGTTTTATGGGAACAACTCTTTGTGGGTTTTCCAGGCTTCGTGGCTGTGCTCCAGAAGAGTTTATTCCTGATGTTCTGCCAGCAGCCGTGCCACAGAGCCCAAAAAACCCACCTCAATCTCTGGGAGCCGGCCCTGAGAGCCCCCGGCTTCACCTTTTATGGGAACGTTTGTGACAACACAACGGAAGCCATGCGCGCTTCCTTTAGGCTTAGCAAAGGCCTCAAGGGAGCGCTTGGCGCATCTTTTCTGCCGAGGGACAACTGTGGCAGCTCCAGTTCCCTCCTGAGGAAGGAAGCGCTGGCCCAGTGGGACTGGTATTCTGCTCTGGTCAGGCCCCACCGGGAATTCTGTGTCCAGTTCTGGGCCCCACAATTCAAAAAGGACATTGAGAAACTGGAGCCATGTGTCCAGAGGAGGGTGACTAAAACGGTGAAAGGTCTGGAAACCATGAAGCCCTATGAGGAGCGACTGAAGGAACTGCTGGGGATGTTTAGCCTGGAGAAGAGAAGGTTAAGAGGTGATATGACAGCCCTGTTTAAATATTGGAAGGGATGCCACATTGAGGAGGAGGAGGGAGCAAGCTTGTTTTCTGCTGCTCCAGAGAACAGGACCCAATGGAGCAATGGATGCAAACTGAAGGAAAAGAGCTTCCAGCTCAACATTTGGAGGAACTTCCTGAGAGAAAGGGCTGTTTGACAGAGGAACCCACTCCTTCCTCGGAGATTATAGTGGCGTCTCCTTCTTTGGAGGCTGTCTTTAAGCAGAGGCTGGACGGCCATCTCTCAATGGGGATGCTTTGATTGGGACTTCCTGCAGGGCAGAAGAATGGGGCTGGACTGGATCAGGGCCCTTCTTGGGGTCTCTTCCAACTCTATGATTGTTCTATAATTCTATGGTCGAGGGCTTCGTATGCTAAGCGGCGGTTCCCAACCCCTGGCCCTCCGTGTGATTTGGACTTCATTTCCCAGAAGCCCTTGCCGCTTTGGCCCACTGCCAGGAACCCTGGGAGCTGAAGTCCAGACCGGCTGGAGGGGCCTCCCCTGCCTCTGGGAAGGCCAAGGGCCGAGAGATCCGAGGAAGACCCCAGGGGCCCCCTCTTCCCCCGTGAGGCGGCCTGCATGCCTGGCGTGCCGGGGCCGGTTCGGGGGGCCCGCCTGGAGCATCGCCGCCGGGAGACCGAGGAGAAGGCGGCGGAGAAGGCAGGGCCATGGCGCTCCAGGAGCGCTTTTCCCGCCCAGACGGCCCTCAGCAGCCGCCCGCCCGCGGGACGAACCACGCATGCGCGCCAGAGGCCCAAACACAAGCCACTCGGAAGCACATGGAGCGCGTGCGCAATCCGCGCGCGAAGGCCGCCGGGAAACGTAGTCCCGTCGACGCCTCGCGAGCGCCCCTCCTCGCGCGAAGACGCCGAATTATAGCGGAGCTACGGCCGCCGCAGCCCGGCCCGGTCCCGCTCCCTGAAGCGCGCGAGCAGCTCCTCCTCAAGGCTCGAGCCCGGACCCCGGCTCCACCCGCCCGCCTCTGCGCCAACGGCTCACCAGCGAGATCGCCGTCGTCGCCGCTGCCGCCATCTTCGCCGTCTCCTCCTCCTCCTCCGCGCGAGAGCGTCTCGCGAGAACTGAGCGGCCGCCGGGAGAGCGTGCGATGGAGACAGGAAGAAGAGGGTGGCTAGAGCGGCCCCGTGGCAGTTCCGCTCACCCACTTCCGGTTTCTACAGGGCTGCCGTTCTCGCCCTCCGTAGGGCGCGGGAGCGTGGAGGTCCGCGTGCGCCTTTCCTTCGCGAGGGGGCGGGTCGCTTCCCCAGAGAGCGGGCGAAAGGGGCCAAACAGGAAGTCCTGCTTCCAAGGGAAACTTGCTGTGATTTCCGAGATCTCGCGATAGCGGAGACAAGATCCTTCGCCCAGAAGTGGCGGGAAGCGCTCTGTCGATCAGGCGCAGAGGCCCGCCTCCGCGTCGCCTTGGGCCCGCCAATCATCCAAGGCTGGCATGCTGATTGGGTGCAGTGGAGGGAGACCGAAGGGACGCCTCCAGGGCGGAGCGAGGCCCGAGCGGATCCCTGGGGCCTGTAGTTCCCAGCCAGAGGCCCTTTTAGCCCTCCCTGGACTACAGGCCCCAGAATGCCGCGGGAGCCTTCCTCCGGCGCTTATCTTGACCTCGCTCCTGTTGCTTTCGGGGCGAAGAGGGAGCTTCCCTGGAGAGGAAGCCGCTTCTCTCGTCTCTGCCACGGAAAGGCCCAGAGGCCCCTGCGGAGCCGCCCTGCCTCCGCGCTAGGAATCCGGAGGGCTCTGGGGGGCCCTGGCCCTGAGGCGGCAGGGGAGCTGAAGCGGTGCTGCCCTGCGCCTGGGCCTCTCAGGAGGAAGCACCGGCAGGAGGCGGCTCTTTCCTCCGGAGGCTCCTAACAAGAAAGCGAGGCCTGTTCCTCGGCCCAAGTCATAAGAGTTTCTGTTTCCCCGCCTGGCTTCCCGGTGGATGGAAGCGGGGCCAGAGACTCAATAGCAGCACAGGGTGGTGTGGTGGTAGCCGTCAATCCCCTCAGAGAAACCAAGTGTGAAGGAGTGAGCGGAAATGCCACCTCTGGGCTGCAGAAGGCAGGCATCCCCCCCTCCTGGGCTTCTCCAGCCATCGTCCGGAGAAGCCTTGCCATACATAACGAAAACAACCAAGGTGCTCCTTGGCCATCTTAGAGCACTGAAAGAAAAACGGAGGGGGAAAGGCATCAGGCCCAAAGAAATTAAGCAGTCGCAATAATAATAATAACAACAATGTCTGTTTCCCCGCCTGGCTTCCCGGTGGATGGAAGCGGGGCCAGAGACTCAGTAACAACAGCACAGAGTGCTTACATCCAAAGTCCATGAAAAGCAGCTCAAAACAATCACATCTCCAACATCAGACAACAGCCACAGCACCAACAAGCAAGGCAGGGATCATACACAGACGGGGGGGCATAGCATGCCTATCATATCCGGGGGGGGGGGGATGCTCGGCTAAAAAGCTCGGTTTAACCACTTTTCTAAATGTCTCTAGCGAGGCCACCGGTCAGATCTCCTCAGGAAGACTGTTCCAGAGTCTCGGAGCCGCTGATGAGTAGCCACGTACTTAGAGGTTGCAATCTGCAAGAGGTTCTTACCCGATCTTCTAAGAGTGCGAGGCGGATTATAGAGGGAGATGCGGTCCCTCAAGTAACTCGGGCCCAAGCCATGCAGGGCTTCATAGGTCATAACCAACATCTTGTCCTGTGCCCAGAAGCAAATAGGGAGCCAGTGAAGATCTTTTAAGATAGGTGTCATATTATGGTCAAACCTTGATGAAGCAGTGACCAACCTGGCTGCCATATTCTGCACTAACTGAAGCTTCCGAACTTGGTACAAGGGTAGCCCCATGTAAAGCGCATTACAGAAATCTAGGCGAGAGGTTACCAGAGCGTGCACCACCGTTTCAAGGTCCCTTCGGTCTAGGTAGGGTGGTCGCAGTTGGCCTATCAGCCGAAGCTGATAGCAAGCACTTCTGGCCGTCGCATCTACCTGAGATGAGTCCAGAAGTACTCCTAGACTGCGAACTCCGTCCTTCAGGGGAAGTGTGACCCCATCCAGGACAGGTAGGCAAACTTCCTTCCTTAGACCCGAGGAGCCTATCACAAGTACATCCGTCTTCTCTGGGTTCAATCTGAGTCTGTTTTCCCTCATCCAGCCCATTATTAACCTGACCTGACGCCAGCAGGCATTCAGAGGAGAGATGCCATCCTTAGTCCACTGCATCAGTCGGAGACATCGAGAGATAGATCTGGGTGTCATCAGCGTACTGATAACACCGCGCCCCACGTCTCCGGATGACCTCTCCCAGCGGTTTCATGTCAATGTTGAACAGCATGGGGGACAAAACAGCTCCTTGAGGGACACCAGATGCCAGGTCCCTCTTAGAGGAGAAAGTGTCCCCCAGCTTCACCATCTGGAATCTGCCAGAGAGGTAGGATCGGAACCACTGGAGCGCAGTGCCCCCGATGATGCCCAGCTCCCTCAGGCGCTCCAGAAGGATACCGTGGTCGATGGTATCAAAAGTCGCTGAGAGGTCCAAGAGCACCAGCAAGGCCACGCTTCCCCCGTCGGTGCCCAGACGGAGATCATCGACGAAGGCGACCATGGCAGTCTCAACTCCGCATCCCACCCTGAAGCCGGATCGAAGTGGGTCCAGATAATCAGTTTCATCCAAGACAGCTTGGAGCTGGAAGGCGACCGCTCTCTTGATCACCTTGCCCAGGAATGGCAGCAGGGAGACCGGTCTATAATGGTTTCTCACCAGGGGGTCCAGGGAGGGTTTTTCCAGCAGCGGTTTAACCACTGCTAATTTCAATTTCCCTCCCGGAAGGATGCGCTGGTTATTAATCCTAACGGTGTAGTTATGGCATCTCCTTCCTGGGCGGTCAACCAAGAAGGGCAGGGATCGAGCGCGCACCTCGTCTGCTTGACACATCCAAGGAGCCTGTCCACTTCATCGGTATTTACAAACTCAAAGTGATCCAGCTTTATACCCAAGGATCCTGCAGGGTTTTATCCTGTTTTAGGCCAGGAGCCCATGATGCCCAGGGCATGCAGCATGTTCTGCTTCATGGATCCCAGCACTTTCCTACAGGCGCACCTGTCTCCTGAGCCAGTCGTTCCGGTTCAGAGCCAGAGGTCTGCCTACTTCATCCCCAGCACCAGAGCAGTGCCTTGTCTTCTTCCAAGCGGCCAGAGGGCCTCTCCCCACACAACAAGGGCCCCCCTGTGCCCCAAACCCCTTCCTTGACCACTTCTCTGACGGGGGGGGGGGCAGGCTGGGGGCAGAAGGAGCCCACGAAAGGCAAGGCCCATCCCCTGGAAGCCCACACATAGGGGAGGTGCTACCCTACCAGCCGCCAGGTGCTGCTGAGGCAGACTGCAGCTCCCAGCATCCTTCACTGCTAGGTTCACAAGGCTGTCAGCAGCTTTCCAGTCGACTGAACTATGGCCACCCTCTGAATGAGACCCCCCCCCCGGGCACCATGGCGACCCTCAAAGGACTCCTCAGGTCTTGCAAACTCTGGGCAGCAGCTGGGACTTCCTTGGCGACTTCTTTTCCTGCTGCCTTCCATTTTGCTGAGTAGAGTTTCAATCATTGGAGGGATGCCATGTTGAGGAGGGAGCAAGACTAGGACCCAAAGGAGCAATGGAGGCAAGCTGCAGGGAAAGAGCTTCCCCTCCTGGGAGCCAGGGCTGCGGCGCCTTGGAAAGCCGATGGCGGAAGAAGGGGGGCTTGGACTGGACCAGGGCCCTTCTTGGGGTCTCTTCCAACTCTTCTGGGGTTCTACGAAGCCGTCCTTTCTTGGACCTGCGCCTTGGGCCCGCCTTCCCTTCCGGAGGAGGAGGCGGAGGAGGAGGCGGAGGCTAGCCCGCCCTCCCTCCCTCCCTCCCTCCCTCCCGCTCGGCTGCCTGCCCCCAGCGCCAGCGAGCGAGGGGCGTCGGAGGGCGAGGGCCCGGCCTGCCTTGCTGCTCCCCGCCGGGGCCAGTAGCGCCATGTCGGGGGCGTCTCCGGAGCCAGAGCCGGGGGCCTCGGCGGCGGCGGCGGCAACAACGGAGGAGAGCGAGGACGAGAGCGAGGTCCTGGAGGAGAGCCCCTGCGGACGCTGGCAGAAGCGCAAGGAGCAGGTGCGGACCCCGCCCGGGGAGCCCCTCCGGTGGCCTTGGGAAAGGGAGGGTCCTGGGGCCCGGTCCGGCAGAGGAGGGGAGGGGAGGGAGCCCCGGGGCCAAGGGACCCCTTCCCAGACCCCCCCCCAGCCCCCCCCCAGCGATGGGGCTGCGTGAAGGCGCCTTTCCCCTTCTGGGCCCCGATGGAAGGCCTCCGCCCCCCAGAGACGCCTCGGGAGGGCCGCCCCGAGCGAGGCCCAGGCGGGGCAGAAGCCCCGGCCTCGGCCCAGAGAGGGAGGCGGCCAGTCTGCCCCGCCCCGCCCCGCCCTCTGCCTGGCTCTGGGTTCAAGACTAGGGGCGTCGCGGTCAAAGGTCAGCCCTTGGGGAGGGCGGGGCCGGAGGGCAGCTGCTTATCTTCCTTGGAGCTTATCGTCCAGCTGCCAGGCCTAGGATGGGCCTTGCTTGGGTCTTGGGCCTCACCCTCCTGGTGCTTCCTCCGGCCCCCTGCCTTTGGGGCGCCCCCTCGCCCTCCCTGGCATGGAAAGCAGGGCCCCTCCTGGCTGACCGGTCCTTGGGGCCTCTGGCAAGGGCCAGCCTTCCCTGGGCCAGCTGAAGG